>NW_026530604.1:0-45239 GCF_024509145.1 Vidua macroura | reverse complement strand
CCTTTCTGTGGCACCAAACACCGAATTTCCATCCTTTTTTTTCTGCACCAAACACCAAATTTCCTTTATTTCTGCACCAAACACCGAATTTCCATCCTTTTTTCCGCACCAAACTCAGATTTTCCCATCCTTTTTCCGCACCCACCGCGCTCTCTGCTCCCCTTTCTCCCCTCTAACACCCAAATATACAAATATACATATTTTTTAAAACACCGCCATTTGAGGCCGAATATAGATTTTTTTTTTTTCTTTTTCTCCCATAAAGCATCCTCGATGAGGATAATTTTAACCCCAATTTCTGCGGGGGAAGGCGGCGGGGCAGCGAGCGCGTTGCGGGACAATTTTAACTCCTTAACCACCAAAAAATGAACGAATAAAAAAAAAGCCGGCGAATCCTCCCCTACCTTTGGCCTCGCAGTCGGAATTATCGGTGCTGGCCGCGTCCCGCGCTTTTACTCGCCTCCTTTTGCTCCTCGCCCGCGCTCAGTTTGGTTTTTTCCGATTTGATTTCCCCCCGCGGCTGCTCCGCGCCGGCGTTTCGGGGCAATTCCGCCGGAATTTGGGTGAAACGCCCTCGGCCGCTTCCAGCCGCTCGCTGCGGCCGCTCCTGCCCTCCAAGGCCGCCTGGAATTCCGCCGCCTCGGGGCTTTTCTCCAGCGAGGGGTAGCGGTAGTAGCCGGCCACCGGCACCTCGTGGTCGCCCAGGCAGGGCTCGGCCAGCGGCGAGGGGAAGAGCGAGCCCTCGGCCACGTTTTGGGGGTTTTTGGCCCTTTTTTCCGCCGGGAACATGCAGCAGCCGCCCTCCTCCTTGACGGCGGGGAAGGCG
Organism: Vidua macroura; assembly: GCF_024509145.1. Taxonomy (NCBI): domain Eukaryota; kingdom Metazoa; phylum Chordata; class Aves; order Passeriformes; family Viduidae; genus Vidua; species Vidua macroura. The sequence goes on along the minus strand of NW_026530604.1, from coordinate 44,413 downwards.
CAGCTCGGCAGCGGCCGCGCAGCAGCTTGCTCGATCCTAAAAGCGCTTTTGGGGTCGGCCCAGGTGTCGAGCTGCGCCAGGTAGGGCGGGAAGGAGCCCAGCGAGGCCTCGTCGCGTTTCGGGAGGGCCGCGCAGCTCCGCAGGGGCGAGAAGTCGCCGGGCTGGGCGAAGAGCCCCGGGCCAGCGGCGAAGGGCTCGGGGCGAGCCAGCGGCTCCATCAGGAAGGCGTTGGGAGCCGCGCTGTTGGGACATGACATTTTCTCCGGGAGCGCTTGGCGGGAGGAATACTCCAGCCAGGGGCTGACATCTTTTTTTTTAGCGAGGGGGGGGGAAGGAGGAGAGAGAGAGAGAGAGAGAGCGAGAGAGAGGGGAAAAAAAAAAAAAGGAAAAAAAAAAAGGGGGGGGGGAGAGAAGAAGAAGAAAAAAAAATTAAAAAAAAAAAAATCCCAAGCCTCGTAATTACCCACGCATCGCTTTCACTCCCCCCACCCCACCTCCGCCAGCACCCCCCGCCTCTTTTTTTTTTTCTTTTATTTATTTTAATTTTTTTTTAGTGTTTTTTTTTTTTTCTCTGTCTATTTTTTATTTTTTTTTCCGCCTTCCATCCTTCACCCCCACGTGACGCCCAGGCCAATGAGGATTGAAAATGGCCTTGACGATTGAGACGGCGCGGACGTCACGGGGGTCAAGTTGTCGCCACCACCGGCGGCGGCTCCGGTGGAGCAACAGCGACATCTGCCCGCGCCCGGCCGGGACCTTCACGTTGAACAAAGCCCCGCTCGCCCGCCGCGCTCCTTTACTAGCCCAGCCCCGCCTGGAGCCGAAACCCGCCCGAAAAAAACTCGATTTTCCACCCATTTCCCCAGCCCCGATTCGCCCCCTCCCTCCCCCGGTGATAAACGGGGAGGGGGGGGGTTTGGTGTAAAAAATTAAAAATAATTTGTGCGGATTTTTCCTCTTCTTTTATTTCTTTTTTTTTTCTTTTTTTTTTTTTTTCCTTATCCGGTACGTCGCTCGAAAATCCGCTTTTTGTGGGTGAAAATAAGGAAGGGGGGGTTTAATTATGGTTTAATTAGGAGTTAATTATCGCCCCCCATGCCCCCGCTCCTCTTCCTCCTTCGCCTTCCTCCCTCGGCCGCTCCTTCCTCCTCCTCCCGATCCCACTCCGGGCTCGGAGCCGCCGCTCCTCGGCCGAATTTTGATTTTTATTCCGATGATTTCGGGCTCTGCAGGGGCTGGGAAGGGTTTGGGGGGACGCGCTCGGTTTTGGCCCTTTAGGAAAAAAAATCAGGGCGGGGGCTGGGGGAGAGAAAATTGGGGAAAAAATCCCCCAAATTTGGGGAAAAAAATCCCCAAATTTCCCAATTTCTCTGCCGCAGCTCCTCGGAGCAGGTTGGGTTTTTCCCGAGCGGCTTCCCCCGATGGAGGAAAAAAAAAAAAAAAAGGGTGAAATCCAAATTTTCTTTTATTTTCTCTTGTGCTTTTTTTTTAAATTTTATTTTAATTCATTTCCCCCCCCTTTTCCCCGCCGCGCAGCGGCTTCGCCTCCCCTTGCCCTGCCCGAGCAGCTTTTTTTAATTATCCGCTCTCATTCCCGAATGTCTGGAATTTCTGGGATAAAACCGCATCGGGGGGAAGGGGTGGGAAAAAAATCCCGCCGGAGAGGGGGGAAAAAAAAGCTCGGATTTGGGGAAAAAGCCGGAATTTGGAGAGCGCCAAGGACCGCTGCCTCTTTTGCTCCGGGAATTCTCCGATCCAGCCAAAAACACTCGGAAAAATAAATTTCTTTTTAAAGCGAAACTCTCCGGATTCGGGCGGGTTTTAATTGAATTTAATTTTCATTCTTTCCCTGCAGTTTTTAAATCGGGTTTTCATTCTTTTCCCGCAGCGAATTAAGGATTAAAGTTACTTTTTTTTTCTTTCTCCCCGATTTTTTCCTCTCTCCTCTTTTTCCGTGGCGCGGTTCCCACCGGGAGCTCCTCAAGTTGGATTTTTTGGGGGATTTTTAATCACCCAGCCAAAATTTGATGCCTAAAACCGCCGGATTTGGAATTTGTCGCGGTCGCCTCCAACTTTTTTTTTCCTTTATTATTTCGGAATTGGGTTTTTCCAGCGTTTGGGGATTGGGAAAATGGGGGGAAAAAAAGGGAAATAGGCCGGGAATTTCAAGATCATGACGGGGGAGAAAGAGGCGGGTTCAGAGTCACTTTCAAGGGAAACAAAAAGAAAACGCAGCGTTCATTAAAAAACTTAAAAATAAAATAAAAAAGCAACAAAAAGCGCGGGAGAACAGGAAAAATAGGGAAAAAAGAAATTTCAAATAAAAGAGAAAGGACAAAGGGGAAAAAATAAAATAGAGGGAAAGAAAGAAAAGAAAGAAATCGCGGAAAAAAAAAAAAGTGGAACTTGACCGTTTGGGGCGATTTGTAACGGTTTAGGGCAAAGCCCCCGCGGGACGCTCGGGGCCATTCCTGGGAATGTTTTCCCAAGGATTTCCCAAGGATTTTCCAGAGATTTCCCCAAATTTTCTCCAGGCCGGGGCTGTAAAAGCGTCCCGCTTGAAATGAGCCAAAAATCCCGATTTTTTTAGGCCCGAAAACGCCGCGCGGGCGAAGCTCCCCGGGATTCCGGCGCCATTTGGTTCCCTCGGAAAAAAACAAAAAAACCAAAAAAAGAACAAAACAAAACAAAAAAAGAAGAATAAAATAATAAAATTAAAAAAAAAAAAAAAGCGAATCGCGACTTTCTGGCCTCAATTTGTGGGATCAGCTTTGGGAGGAAGCGCTCGTTTTTAGCTCGTTTTTGTGGGATCCGGGCAAAATTCCGCCTCGGGTTTCCCAAAGTTTCATTTACGGGCGATGAAATTCAAACCCAGCGCGGGATTTTTTATTTCATCCCATTTCTTTTCCCCCTCCTCCAACCCCTTTAATTTTATTTTTCCCGCGGGTTTCGTTTTTATTTTCATTTCCCCCCCCGTTTAATTTTATTTTTTTTCCAGCCGGTTTATTTTTTATTTTCATTTTTTCCCCGCCGGTTTCACTTTTATTTTCATTTTTTCCCCTTTTAATTTTATTTTTTTCTTGCCGGTTTAATTTTTATTTTATTTTTCCCCTTTACATTTTATTTTTTCCCGCCGGTTTCATTTTTATTGTAATTTCCCCTCCCCTTTAATTTTATTTTTTTTTCCCGCCGGTTTCATTTTTATTTTCATTTTTTCTGCCCGAGAATTTCCGGGCATTTTTGGGACGCCCAAATTTCACCTCGCGTTGTCAGCCTGGACAATAATTTGAAATTTTTCCCCTATTTTTTCCCTCTCTATCCCGGAGTTTTCCCCGATTTTTTTCACCCTCTCATCCCGCTTTGACGGATTGAAATAATTTGAATTTTCTCCTCCAAAAACTCCCTCAAAAAATGGTTGGAAAAATGGGGGAAAAAAGCTTTAAAAAGCTCATTGTTTTTTAGAGAAATCTGAATTTTCAGCGGATTTTTGAGCAGATTTTGCCATTTTTGAAAGGTTTTGTGGCCGTTCCGCGATCCTGACCGCATCTTGGGCCCGCGGAATGACGAATAAATAATTTAAAAACCAAAAAAATTGGGTTTTTTTTCCCCCATTCCTCGTCCCCTTGGAGGTGCGGCACAATTTTTGGAGCACTTTAGGGTCAAAAAAAAAAAAGGGAAAATGAGGATTTTTCCCTCTTTAGGGCCGATTTAGGGCGGTTTTTTGCTAAAAAAAAATCTAAAAAATTAGATTTTTCCCCTTCCTTGTCCCGGGGTAAAGGGACAATTTTTGGGGCCAATTCCGGGGGTTTTGTCCAATAAACCCAGAAAAAAATTGGGGATTTTTCCTTTCCTCGTCCACTCGGAAATGCAGGACAATTTTTGGGGCAGTTTTGGGATTTTATTTTGGTCAGACTCACAAAAAATGGGATTTTTTTTTTTCCCTTCCTCGCCCTCATTTTGGGACATTTCGGGACCATTTTTGTCCATTCAACCCTGAAAAAAATTAAAATTTTTCCCCTCCTGTCCCCTGGGGTTAGGGGACAAATTCTGGGGTCACTTCAGGATTTTTTGGTGCAAATAACTTAAAAAAAAAAAGGGAATTTCGCTTTTCCTCCTCCCTTTGGAGATCGGAACCCAATTTTGGGTCACTTCAGGACGATTTTGGGCAAAAAAATTTTAAAAAATCAGATTTTGGCTTTTTCCCCGCTCCCCTTTCCCCCCTTTTTAATTCCCCACTTCATCATTTTACCTGGATTATTTCCCCTAAATTTCCGCGTTTTATTCCCAATTTTTAATTCTGTTTCTCCCCCCCCCAAATTCCCCTGATTTATTCTGATTTTTCCCCCTATTTTATTCTGATCCCCCCCCCAATTTTCCCTATTTTATTCTTATTTTCCCCCAAATTCCCGCTATTTTATTCTGATTTTTCCCCCCAAATTCCCCCTATTTTATTCTGATATTCCCCCCAAATTCCCCCTGATTTATTCTGATTTTCCCCCTATTTTATTCTGATCCCCCCCAATTTTCCCTATTTTATTCTGATTTTCCCCCCAAATTCCCCCTATTTTATTCTGATTTTCCCCCCTATTTTATTCTGATCCCCCCCCCCAATTTTCCCTATTTTATTCTGATTTTTCCCCCCAAATTCCCCTGATTTATTCTGATTTCCCCCCCTATTTTATTCTGATTTCTCCCCCTCATTTTCCCTATTTTATTCTGATTTTCCCCCTATTTTATTCTGATTTTCCCCCCCCAATTTCCCCCGCTTTATTCCGATTTCCCCCTCATTTTATTCCGATTTTTCCACATTTCCCTCCCCTTTCTAGGAACTTGTTCGCGCCTTTAACGATCACCTTAAATTTCTATTTTTTTTTTCCCCCCAGCGCCGGAAATAATTCTGATTTATGGCCGCGTGTGGGGGAGAACAAAAAACAGCGACGCCAAAAAAAAAAAAAAAAAAAAAAGTGAAAAATAAAAAGAAAATAAAAACCCTCAACGCCTTTTTTATTTTTTTTATTTGTTGGCTCAGAAACTGTAAACTCTCAACAGCAGAAATCCATCAAATTTACAATCGCTCCTTCCTGCGCCGCCGGCGACCCCAAATCCGGGGAATTATGGAATCCTTGGAAAGGGATTTATTTTACCCCCCCACCCTGCGCTGGGTGCCGGAAAAAATCCCCAAAAAAAACCCCAAAAAAAATCCCTAAAAATTAAAAAAAATGCCCCCAAAATCCCCCCAAAATTAAAAAAAAAATCCCCTTAAAAAAACGCCAAAAGAATCCCCCACAATTAAAAATAAATCCGTCCCCAAACCCCCCAAGAATCCCCCTAAAATTAAAAATAAATACTTTAAAAAATCGCCCCAAAATAAAGAAAAAAAATCCCCAAAAAAACCCCAAGAATCGCCCCCACAATTAAAAATAAATCCGTCCCCCAACCGCCCAAGAATCCCCCTAAATTAAAAATAAATCCTTTTAAAAAATCGCCCCAAAAGAAAGAAAAAAATCCCCAAAAAAAACCCCAAGAATCGCCCCACAATTAAAAATAAATCCGTCCCCAAACCCCCCAAGAATCCCCCCTAAAATTAAAAATAAATCCTTTTAAAAAATCCCCCCAAATTCTCCCCAAAATAAAGAAAAAAATCACCTCAAAAACGCCAAAAGAATCCCCCTAAATTAAAAATAAATCCGTCCCAAAACAACCCCAAGAATCCCCCCAAAATTAAAAATAAATCCTTTTAAAAAATCCCCCAAATTCTCCCCAAAATTAAAAAGAAAAATCCTTAAAAAACAACAAAAATCCCCCCAAAATTAAAAAAAAATCCCCCCAAAAAATCCCCCCAAAATTAAAAAATAATCCCAATAAAAATCCCTCCCCCCAAAACAAAGACCCCCAAAAAATTAAAATAAAAAATCCCCCAAAATCCCCTAAAAAGCTCTCCCCAAAAAATCCCCATAAACACAAAAAAATCCCCCCCCCAAATCCCTAAAAAAAAAAAACCCTCAAAAAACCCGCAAAAATCCCTAAAACCCCCCAAAAATCCCTAAAAACCCACCCAAAAAAATCCCATAAAATTCCCCAGAATATCCCAAAAAAAACCCCAAAAATCCACCCTAAAAACCCCCAAAATATCCCAAAAAAAACCCAGAAATCCACCCTAAAAACCCCCAAAATATCCCAAAAAAACCCCCAAAATATCCCAAAAAAACCCCAAAAATCCACCCTAAAAACCCCCAAAATATCCCAAAAAAACCCCAAAAATCCACCCTAAAAACCCCCAAAATATCCCAAAAAAAACCCCAAAAATCCACCCTAAAAACCCCCAAAATATCCCGAAAAAACCCCAAAAATCCACCCAAAAAAAACCCCAATATATCCCAAAAAAACCCCAAAATCCACCCAAAAAAACCCCAAAATATCCCAAAAAAAATCCCCAAAAATCCACCCTAAAAACCCCCCAAAAAAACCCCCAAAAATCCCCGCAAAAAGCAGATTTTTTTGCGTTGAATCCCCATTTGAACTCGGATTTTTGGCTTGAAGAAATAAATTAAAATTGGATTTTTATTTCGCCCACCAAGGAGGGTGGAGAAATGCGGGCGGGACCTTTGGGAATGATTGGGAAATTCCGATTTTTTTTTAATTTTTTTTTTGGCTTTTTCTCGCGTTTTATTGAGCCGGGAGGTGAGGGCTGTTAAATAAAGTTATAAAATAATCATAAAAATCAATCATAAAAATAAAAATAAAAATAAAAAGGCGAGGAGCGAGCGCTGAAAGGCCAAACCTGAGAACAACGAGAAAAAAAAAAAAACCCTCGGGAATTGAGGGAAAACCGCCAAAAAATTCCATTTTTTTCCACATCTAGGAGAGAAAAAATGAATTTTTTTTTCGGCCGAAAATTGCGATTTTTGGGTTCAATCCAAAAATCAGCGCCGCCCTGACGCTCCCGAGGCGCTCAAAAATCTGAGAATGGGAAAAAAATTCCCCAAAAATTCAAATTTCTCACCTTTAAACCCCGAGCCTTGATGAATCCGCTGGGGTTCCATGGGAATAAATTGAATTTCGGCCTTTTCAAACCCATTTTGGCGCAATAATCGCTTTTTTTATTTCATTTTCGACGGCGAACGTAACATTTTTGAAGGGTAAAAATGGAATTTTTTTCAAGGTTTAAAAGGAATAAATAAATTTTTTTTTAAACTCTGCCTTTTTGAAAGGGAGGAGAAAAAAACCGAAGATTTCTGACGATTTCACAGGCGGGAAAATTGACTTTATTTGGAAGATTTGAAGGTAAAAATTGAATTTTTTGACGGGGGAAAAATTCGCTTTTTTTTTCAGATTTGAAGGGGATAACCGATTTTTTTTAACCTTTGCCCGGGACAACGGAATTTTCCGCAGAATATATTGAATTTTGAACAATTTTTCCCCTTTTTTTTTCCATCCTCTCCTCGCTTTTTTCCCTCCCTCGCCAGCCGTTTTTGATGCGGGCACATCTTTGGAGCAGATTTTTTATCCCAAGGCGCCGCGGGGCCGCTTGGGAAGGAGAAAAAAAAAAATAAAAATAAATCCGATTTTTCCGCTTTTTTCGCCTTTTTTCACCTCCCCCTCCTCCCCCGCCGCAATTCCATCGGGGGGGATTTTTTTTTTCCGCCCCAAAATTCGCTTTTTTGGGTATTTTTTTTGGGGTTTTCTGGGTTTTTTTTGGGAATTCCCGCCGCATTCCAGAGGATTTTTTTTAATCTTTATTTTCCCCGCTCCAGCCGCGGCCTCGCCGCCATTTCGGGGCAAAACCCGCGGAAATTCCGATTTTTTCTCCTTTTTTAAACGCGGATTTCCCCCCCCAAAACCCCCAGCACTGCCCCTCCCCAATTCCGCTTTTTTTTAGGGCTGCAATTCCCATTTTCGGGGGGTGTAATTTGATTTTTTACTCATTTTTACGGCGCTTTTTTGGGTTTTTTTTGAGTTTTTTTTTAGCTGCCAAATCTCTTTTTTTAAGCCGCGTTTATTTGCGGATTTATTTCTCTGTTTATTTCTTTCTTTATCCGTTTAATTCTTGGTTTTTTCTGTTTATTTCTTTCATTCCCGATTAATTAATTTATTTCTCCATGTATTTATTTAATTTTCTATTCATCTATAGATATATTTATCTATTTATGCGGCTTTATATGGTTATAAATATATTTATTGTAGTTATGTATTTAATTTTTATATATATATTTATATGGAATTTTAATTTTTATAATATTTTTATATTTAATTTTAGATTTATTTTTAATTTTTTTTTTTTTTACATTTCTTTAGTTAATTATCTCTTCATTAATTAATTATCCACTCTTCACTCTTAGAAGTTTTCTCTAATTTTGGGGCGTCTCCAATCATTTTTACAGCTTTAAAAATTGAATTTTTTTACTTTATTTCGCCTCAGGGATCCCCGCTCCGAGCCCGGCTGCCAAAAAAAAAAAAAGCGATTTTTTTCCCCCCAAAAAAGGGATTTTTTTGGGGTAGAAATTAAATGCAGCAATTAAAAAAAAAATAGGAATTAAAAAGAACAGGGTAAATGTTCAAAACAGGAATGAAAAGAAAATCGGAATAAAAATGGGAATCAAAAAGGGGTTTAGAAAATGGGGATAGAAATAGGAAAAAAAAAAGGATTTAAAAAGGGAATGAAAAGTAGGGATAAAAAAATACGGATATAAAAACGGGACTGAAAAGTAGGAATTAAAAATAAGGAAAATAAGAAATAATTGAAATCGGAATACAATAAAATGGGAATTTAAACTATTTTAAATAATTTATAAATAATAAATAAAATAAAATAGGAATTAAACTATTTTTAAACAATTTAAACATAATAATAAAGAAGAAAAATAGAAGAAAATGGGAATTAAAGCTGATTTTAAAGCTAATTTTAGAAACGAATTGTAATAAATAATTTTAATAAATAATTTTTAAAAATAAATTTAAAAAAATAATTTCAAATAAAAATTAAAGGGGATAAAAAATTTAAAAAATATAGGGATAAACTCACCAGGAATTAGAAACCCAACTCGTAAATCCGGGCTCCAAAAGGGAGGAAAATCCAGAAATTCCCAGAGGCAAAATCGCGGATTTTCATCCGCGGAGCTCCGCGGGCGCGGAGCCAACGGCGAGTCCCGCCCGGGGCGGATTTTGGGTGGAAAAAAGGGAAATTGGGGCCCGCGGGGCGGGGCCGAAGGGGTTAAAGGTGATGGACTTGACTCCCTGAAGTTCAAAGGCACCAAAATTCGCATTTTTCTACCCAAAACCGCGCGGAAAAAAATCAAATATTTTCATTTTTTGGTTTTTTTTTCCCACTCTCACCTCAATTCCTGGCTCGCCCCCATCGCGATTTTCAACTCAAACCACCAAAATTCGCATTTTTCCACCCAAAACCGCGCGGATTTTGGAGAAAAATTCAAATATTTTCATTTTTTTGGTTTTTTTTTCCACTCTCACCTCAATTCCTGGCTCGCCCCCATCGCGATTTTCAACTCAAACCACCAAATTCTCATTTTTTCACCCAGAAACCCCGGGAATTTGGGAGAAAAATTCAAATATTTTCATTTTTTGGGTATTTTTTTCCACTCTCACCTCAATTCCTGGCTCGCCCCCATCGCGATTTTCAACTCAAACCACCAAATTCTCATTTTTTCACCCAAAAAACCCCGGAATTTGGGAGAAAAAATTCAAATATTTTCATTTTTTGGGTTTTTTTTTTCCACTCTCAATTCAATTCCTGGCTCGTGCCCATCGCGATTTTCAACTCAAACCACCAAAATTCGCATTTTTCCACCTAAAATCGCGCGGATTTTGGAGAAAAAATTCAAATATTTTCATTTTTTTGGGTTTTTTTTCCACTCTGGCTTCAATTCCTGGCTCGCCCCCATCGAGGTTTGGAGTTCAAAGGCACCAAAATTCGCATTTTTCCACTCAAAACCGCGCGGAAAAAAATCAAATATTTTCATTTTTTTGGGTTTTTTTTCCACTCTCACCTCAATTCCTGGCTCGCCCCCATCGCGATTTTCAACTCAAACCACTAAAATTCGCATTTTTCCACCCAAAACCGCGCGGGATTTGGGAGAAAAATTCAAATATTTTCATTTTTTGGGTTTTTTTTCCCCACTCTGGTTTCAATCCCTGGCTCGTCCTCATCGCGATTTTCAACTCAAACCACCAAAATTCGCATTTTTTCCACCCAAAAACCGCGCGGATTTTTGGAGAAAAATTCAAATATTTTCATTTTTTGGGTTTTTTTCCCCACTCTGGCTTCAATTCCTGGCTCGCCCCCATCGAGGTTTGGAGTTCAAAGGCACCAAAATTCGCATTTTTCCACCCAAAACCGCGCGGAAAAAAATTCAAATATTTTCATTTTTTGGGTTTTTTTTTCCACTCCTCACCTCAATTCCTGGCTCGTGCCCATCGCGATTTTCAACTCAAACCACCAAAATTCGCATTTTTCCACCCAAAACCGCGCGGATTTTGGAGAAAATGTCAAATATTTTTCATTTTTTTTGGGTTTTTTTCCCCACTCTGGCTTCAATTCCTGGCTCGTCCCTATCGAGGTTTGGAGTTCAAAGGCACCAAAATTCGCATTTTTTCCACTCAAAAACCGCGCGGAAAAAATTCAAATATTTTCATTTTTTGGGCTTTTTTTTCCACTCTCACCTCAATTCCTGGCTCGTCCTCATCGCGATTTTCAACTCAAACCACCAAATTCTCATTTTTTCACCCAAAAACCCCGGGAATTTGGGAGAAAAATTCAAATATTTTCATTTTTTGGGGTTTTTTTCCCCACTCTGGCTTCAATTCCTGGCTCGTCCTCATCGCGATTTTCAACTCAAACCACCAAAATTCGCATTTTTCCACCCAAAACCGCGCGGATTTGGGAGAAAAATTCAAATATTTTCATTTTTTTGGGTTTTTTTTCCACTCTGGCTTCAATTCCCTGGCTCGCCCCCATCGAGGTTTGGAGTTCAAAGGCACCAAAATTCGCATTTTTCCACTCAAAAACCGCGCGGAAAAAATTCAAATATTTTCATTTTTTGGTTTTTTTTTCCACTCTGACCTCAATTCCTGGCTCGTCCTCATCGCGATTTTCAACTCAAAACCACCAAAATTCGCATTTTTCCACCCAAAACCGCGCGGATTTTGGAGAAAATTTCAAATATTTTCATTTTTTGGGTTTTTTTTTCCCACTCTCACCTCAATTCCTGGCCCGTCCCCATCGCGATTTTCAACTCAAACCACCAAAATTCGCATTTTTCCACCCAAAACCCCCGGGAATTTGGGGGAATTTTGGAGAAAAAATCCGAATATTTTGATTTTTGGTTTTTTTTTTTCCCCTTTCACCTCAATTCTTGGCTCGTGCCCATCAGAGACACCAAAATTCGCATTTTCCCACCCAAAATTTTGAGTAACTTCGAGGAGTTTTGAAGAGTTTTGGAGAAAAATCCGAATATTTTGATTTTTTGGGGATTTTTTTTCCCACTTTCACCTCAATTCGCGCCTCGCCCCCATCGCCATTTTCCCTTTTTTTTCCCATTTTTTTTCCCCTTTTTTTCCCTTTTCCCCCCCTTTTTTTTCCCTTTTTTTTCCCTTTTTTTCCCCTTTTTCCCCTTTTTTTTCCCTTTTTTTTCCCTTTTTTCTCCCTGGAGTATTTAACGAGCCTTTTCCTGCACGCTCCATAAATTCGGTTTTACGGCCGCCAGCGCCTTTTCCTGGGGGGAAAAAAGCCAAAAAAAAGAAAATAAAATAAACTTTGAACTCGGCCTGGGGCTGGAGAGAGGTGGAAAAAAAAACAAAATGGGAAAAAAGGGGAAAAAAGGTCAAAAATGGGGGAAAATTGGAATAAAAGGGGAAAAATGGGAATAAAAAGGGGAAAAAATGGGAATAAAAGGGGAAATAATGGGAACAAAATTAAAATAAAAGGGGGGAAATGGGGAAAATGGAAAGGAAAAGGGGCAAAAATGGGGAAAATGGGAAAAAATGGAAATAAAAGGGGAAATTATGGGGGGAAATGGGAATAAAAAGGGGAAAATTGGGAATAAAAGGGGAAAAATTGGGAATAAAAGGGGAAATATGGATAAAAATGGAAATTAAAGGGTCAAAATAGGGAATAAAAGGGGAAATAAAGGGAATAAAAGGGTGAAAAGGGTAAAAAATTGAAATAAAAGGGGGAAAATTGGGAAATAAAAGGGGAAATAAAGGGAATAAAAGGGTGAAAAGGGTAAAAAAATTGAAATAAAAGGGGAAAAATTGGAATAAAAAGGGGAAATATGGATAAAAAAAGGAATAAAAGGGGAAATAATGGGAATAAAATGGGAAATATGGATAAGAAATGGAAATAAAAGGGGAAAAATTGGGAAATAAAAGGGGAAATAATGGGAATAAAAGTGGGAAAATCGGGACTAAAAGGGGAAATCAAGGGTGTAAAAGGGGAAATGTGGATAAAAATGGAAATAAAAGGGTAAAAATCGGGAATAAAAGGGGAAATATGGATAAAAATGGAAATAAAGTGGGAAATAATGGGAATAAAAGGGGAAATAAAAGGGGAAAATTGGGACTAAAAGGGGAAACAATGGGAATAAAAGGAGAAATAATGGGAATGAAAGGGGAAATATGGATAAAAATGGAAATTAAAGGGGAAAAATCGGGAGTAAAAGGGGAAATAATGGGAATAAAAGGGGAAATATGGATAAAAATGGAAATAAAAGGGGAAATATGGAAATAAAAGGGCAAAAATCGGGACTAAAAGGGGAAATCAAGGGAATAAAAGGGGAAATGTGGATAAAAATGGAAATAAAAGGGTAAAAAAAAGGAAATAAAAGTGTGAAAATCGGGACTAAAAGGGGAAATAATGGGAATAAAAAGGGGAATAGAGGGAATAAAAGGGGAAATATGGATAAAAATGGAAATAAAAGTGTAAATATGGATAAAAAATGGGAATAAAAGGGGAAATATGGATAAAAATTGAAATTAAAGGGGAAAAATCGGGACTAAAAGGGGAAATCAAGGGAATAAAAGGGGAAATATGGATAAAAATGGAAATAAAAGTGTAAAATTCGGGACTAAAAGGGGCAATAATGGGAATAAAAGGGGAAAAGGGGTAAAAAATGGAAATAAAAAGAACAAAAGTCGGGACTAAAAGGGGAAATATGGATAAAAATGGAAATTAAAGGGTAAAAAAAAGGCAATAAAAGTGTGAAATTCGGGACTAAAAGTGGAAATATGGATAAAACTTGAAATGAGAAGGTAAATAAAGGAAATAAAAGTGTGAAAATCGGGACTAAGAGGGGAAATATGGATAGAAATGGAAATAAAAGGGGAAATATGGATAAAAATGGGATAAAAGGGGAAATGATGGAAATAAAAGTGTGAAAATCGGGACTAAAAGGGGGAATAATGGAAATAAAAGGGGAAATATGGGGGAAAATGGAAATAAAAGCGTAAAAAATGGGAATAAAAGTGTAAAAATCGGGACTAAAAGGGAAAATATGGATAAAAATGGAAATAAAAGTGTAAATAAAGGAAATAAAAGTGTGAAAATCGGGACTAAAAGGGGAAATCAAGGGAATAAAAGGGGAAATGTGGATAAAAATGGAAATAAAAAGATAAATAAAGTAAATAAAAGTGTGAAAATCGGGACTAAGAGGGGAAATATGGATAAAAAAAAAGAAATTAAAAGAGAAATAAAGTAAATAAAAGTGTGAAATGGGGACGAAGAGGGGAAATATGGATAAAAGTTGAATTAAAAAGGTTAAAAATGGAAATAAAAGTGTAAATAAAGGAAATAAAAGTGTAAATCAAGGCAATAAAAGTGTGACAATCGGGACGAAGAGGGGAAATACGGATAAAAGTTGAATTAAAAAGGTAAAAAGTTGAAATAAAAGAGAAATAAAGGCAATAAAAGTGTGAAATGGGGACTAAGAGGGGAAATCATGGGACTAAAAGGGGAAATATGGATAAAAAAAAAGAAATTAAAAGATAAATAAAGTAAATAAAAGTGTGACAATCGGGACGAAGAGGGGAAATGTGGATAAAAGTTGAATTAAAAAGGTAAATAAAGAAATAAAAGTGTGAAAATCGGGACTAAGAGGGGAAATATGGATAAAAGTTGAATTAAAAAGGTTAAAAATGGAAATAAAAGTGTAAATAAAGGCAATAAAAGTGTGAAATCGGGACTAAGAGGGGAAATATGGATAAAAGTTGAAATAAAAAGGTAAATAAAGGAAATAAAAGTGTGAAAATCAGGACTAGAAGGGAAAAATATGGATTAAAAAAAACGAAATAAAAAGGTAAATAAAGGAAATAAAAGTGTGAAAATCGGGACTAAAAGGGGAAATCATGGGACTAAGAGGGGAAAATGGATAAAAATTGAAATAAAAAGGTAAAAAAAGGAAATAAAAGTATAAAAATCGGGACTAAAAGTGTAAATAAAGGAAATAAAAGTGTGAAATGGGGACTAAGAGGGGAAATATGGATAAAAGTTGAATTAAAAAGGTTAAAAATGGAAATAAAAGTGTAAATAAAGGAAATAAAAGTGTGAAAATCGGGACTAAGAGGGGAAATGTGGATAAAAATTGAAATAAAAAGGTAAATAAAGGAAATAAAAGTGTGAAAATCGGGACTAAAAGTGGAAATGTGGATAAAAATTGAAATAAAAAGGTAAAAAAAGGAAATAAAAGTATAAAAATCGGGACTAAAAGTGTAAATAAAGGCAATAAAAGTGTGACATGGGGACTAAGAGGGGAAATACGGATAAAAGTTGAATTAAAAAGGTTAAAAATGGAAATAAAAGAGAAATAAAGGCAATAAAAGTGTGAAAATCGGGACTAAGAGGGGAAATATGGATAAAAGTTGAATTAAAAAGGTTAAAAATGGAAATAAAAGAGAAATAAAGGCAATAAAAGTGTGAAAATCGGGACTAAGAGGGGAAATGTGGATAAAAATTGAAATAAAAAGGTAAAAAAAGGAAATAAAAGTGTGAAAATCGGGACTAAAAGGGGAAATCATGGGACTAAGAGGGGAAATATGGATAAAAATGGAAATAAAAAGGTAAAAAGAGGAAATAAAAGTATAAAAATCGGGACTAAAAGTGTAAATAAAGGCAATAAAAGTGTGAAATGGGGACTAAGAGGGGAAATATGGATAAAAGTTGAATTAAAAAGGTTAAAAATGGAAATAAAAGTGTAAATAAAGGCAATAAAAGTGTGAAATGGGGACTAAGAGGGGAAATACGGATAAAAGTTGAATTAAAAAGGTTAAAAATGGAAATAAAAGAGAAATCAAGGCAATAAAAGTGTGAAATGGGGACTAAGAGGGGAAATATGGATAAAAGTTGAAATAAAAAGGTAAATAAAGGAAATAAAAGTGTGAAAATCGGGACTAAGAGGGGAAATATGGATAAAAATGGAAATAAAAGTGTAAATAAAGGAAATAAAAGGTAAATAAAGGCAATAAAAGTGTGAAAATCGGGACTAAAACGGGAAATATGGATAAAAATTGAAATAAAAAGGCAAAAAAAAGGAAATAAAAGTGTGAAATCGGGACTAAAAGGGGAAATCATGGGACTAAGAGGGGAAATGTGGATAAAAATGGAAATAAAAAGGTAAAAAAAGGAAATAGAAGTGTGAAAATCGGGACTAAGAGGGGAAATATGGATAAAAATTGAATTAAAAAGGTTAAAAATGGAAATAAAAGTGTAAATAAAGGAAATAAAAGTGTAAATAAAGGCAATAAAAGTGTGACAATCGGGACTAAGAGGGGAAATACGGATAAAAGTTGAAATTAGAAGGTAAATAAAGGAAATTAAAAGATAAATAAAGGAAATAGAAGTGTGAAAATCGGGACTAAAAGGGGAAATCATGGGACTAAGAGGGGAAATGTGGATAAAAATTGAAATAAAAAGGTAAATAAAGAAATAAAAGTGTAAAAATCGGGACTAAAGTGTAAATCAAGGCAATAAAAGTGTGACACGGGGACTAAGAGGGGAAATCATGGGACTAAGAGGGGAAATGTGGATAAAAGTTGAATTAAAAAGGTTAAAAATGGAAATAAAAGAGAAATAAAGGCAATAAAAGTGTGAAAATCGGGACTAAGAGGGGAAATGTGGATAAAAATTGAAATAAAAAGGTAAAAAAAGGAAATAAAAGTATAAAAATCGGGACTAAAAGGGGAAATAAGGGAAATAAAAGTGTGAAATGGGGACTAAGAGGGGAAATATGGATAAAAGTTGAAATAAAAAGGTAAATAAAGTAAATAGAAGTGTGAAAATCGGGACTAAAAGGGGAAATCATAGGACTAAGAGGGGAAAATGGATAAAAATTGAAATAAAAAGGTAAAAAAAGGAAATAAAAGTATAAAAAATCGGGACTAAAAGGGGAAATAAGGATAAAAAAAAGAAATTAAAAGGTAAATAAAGGAAATAAAAGTGTGAAAATCGGGACTAAAAGGGGAAATCATTGGACTAAAAGGGGAAATATGGATTAAAAAAAGAAATTAAAAGATAAATAAAGTAAATAAAAGTGTGACAATCGGGACTAAGAGGGGAAATACGGATAAAAGTTGAATTAAAAAGGTAAAAAGTTGAAATAAAAGAGAAATCAAGGCAATAAAAGTGTGAAATGGGGGACTAGAAGGGGAAATCATGGGACTAAGAGGGGAAATGTGGATAAAAATTGAAATAAAAAGGTAAAAAAAGGAAATAGAAGTGTGAAAATCGGGACTAAGAGGGGAAATCATGGGACTAAGAGGGGAAAATGGATAAAAATGGAAATAAAAAGGTAAAAAAAGGAAATAAAAGTATAAAAATCGGGACTAAAGTGTAAATCAAGGCAATAAAAGTGTGACAATCGGGACTAAAAGGGGAAATCATGGGACTAAGAGGGGAAATGTGGATAAAAATTGAAATAAAAAGGTAAAAAAAGGAAATAAAAGTATAAAAATCGGGACTAAAGTGTAAATCAAGGCAATAAAAGTGTGACACGGGGACGAGAATGGCGCAAGAAGCGAGTGAGAGCAGCGCGGGCGCGGCCGCCGCCGGGGCCGGTAATTGCGGAAGCGGCGCGGCCAGACGGTAATTAACGGAAGGGCTTAATGAGCCCTAATGAGCGCGTCTAGACGGGGCCTTTGTTCCGCCGAGGCCCCAGCGCGCCCGGCAGAGCGGGAATTGCGCGGCTTTGAACTTTGCGCGTCGCCTTTTTGGGGTTTTTTTGGGGTTTTTTCCTGTGATTTTTGGAGCGTTCGGTTTTAGTCAAAGAGGAAAATTGGAATTTTTTTGTTCCGCTTCCTTTGTTCGTTTTATTTCTTCTTTATTTCCTTTTCTTATTTCTTATTTTTTATTTCTTATTTCTTATTTCTTATTTAATATTTTCTTATTTAGTATTTTATTATTTATTATTTATTATTCGTTATTCGTTATTTATTATTTATTATTCGTTATTCATGATTTATTTTTCATTATTTCTCATTTCTCATTTCTTATTTTATTGTTTTTTATTATTTTATTCCTCTTTTTAATGTTATTTTTGCCCCCCTTTTTCCTTTAAAATATTTCTTTTTTTTTTCCTTTTTAAGATATTTTTTCCTATTTTTTTTGCCTTTTTTCTTTTTTTTTTTCTTTTTATTTTCTTTTTTTTTTTCCTTTTTTTTTTTTTTTCTTTTTCTTTGCTTCGCTTCTGCTTTTTAAACCATATTTATTTTGGCTTTTCTTACCTTTATTTTCTTTTTAAATTATTTTAATTTTTCATCTTTTGGGACATCTTTTAAACTTTTTGTTTTGGTTTGTTTTGGTTATTTTGTTTTTTTTTGGTGGGGTTTATTTTGTTTGTTTGTTTTTTTACTTTTTGGGCATTTCTAAACTTGTTTTTTTTTTACTTTTTTGGGTTTTATTTTGCTTTTCTGGGGGGAGTATTTTCCCCAGGCCTCAAAGCCGCCTCTGATCTCCGTCTTTATTTTCATTTTCCCCTCAAAAAAAAACCCGAATTTTTTCAGGTTTTGGGCCCAGCAGAAGCGGCAAAAACAAAGAGAAATAAAGGGGAAAAAAGAGAAATAAAGGGGGGAAAAGAGAAATAAAGGTGGAAAAAAGAGAAATAAAGAGAAATAAAAAGAAATAAAGGGGGGAAAAGAGAAATAAAGAAAATTAAAGAGAAATAAAGGGGGGAAAGAGAAATAAAGGGGGAAAAAAGAGAAATAAAGAGAAATAAAAAGAAATAAAGGGGGGAAAAGAGAAATAAAGAAAATTAAAGAGAAATAAAGGGGGGAAAGAGAAATAAAGGGGGAAAAAAGAGAAATAAAGAGAAATAAAAAGAAATAAAGGGGGGAAAAGAGAAATAAAGAAAAATAAAGAGAAATAAAGGGGAAAAAAAGAGAAATAAAGAGAAATAAAGAAAAATAAAGAGAAATAAGGGGGGGAAAGAGAAATAAAGAGAAATAAAGGGGGAAAAAAGAGAAATAAAGAGAAATAAAGGGGGAAAAAAGAGGAAAATAAAGAGAAATAAAGCGAAATAAAACGGAATAAAACGGAATAAAGCAAAATAAAGAGAAAAAACAAAGAGAAATAAAGAGGAAAAAATAGAAATAAAGCTAAAGAAAGAGAAAAATAAAGCGAAATAAAGCGAAATAAAGCGAAATAGAAATAAATAAAATCCCTTTTTCCCCCGCGTTAATGAGAACCAGCCCAGGCCGATCCCTCGCAGCTCTGGCGCGGCTTTAATTGGGATTTAATTGGGATTTAATTTGGCTTTAATTACGATTTAATTGCGCTTTAATTGCGAACCCGCCGCGGTTTTTGGTTTTTTTTTTAAGTTTTTTTTTCCCTCCCATAAACCGCGGCCGCCATCAAAGCGGATTTTTGGGGGGTTTTTTGGGGCTTTTTTTGGGTTTTTTTGGTTGTTTTTTCCTCCTTTACCAGCGGCGCGCCTTGAAAGGGAGCGGGGATTTTACAGCAGCGCGGATCAGCGAATAAATGAGATTTATTTCGCTTTTTTGGGGTTTTTTTTGGGTTTTTTTCTCGCTTTTATCCCCTCCTTTCCAACGCCATAAAATCCCGGAATTGGCGATTTTGACCCCAAAGTCGAAGGCGACGCTTTTTGTTCCTTCCCGGAAAATTCTTCACCGAAAAAAAACAACAAAAAAGTCGAAAAAAAAGAAAAAAAAACACAAAAAAAAAGGAATTTGTGGCTGTGAACTTGTTGGGATTTCCCGAAAAACTTGACTTTGGATTTGGGGTTTGGGCTCCTTGACTGAGGCGCGCGGAATTCGCAATTTTCGCACTTTTTTTTGGGGTTTTTTTGGGTTTTTTTGGGGTTTTTTGGGTTTTTTTGGGGGTTTGGGAAGGGGGAAAATGAAATTAAAGAAATAAAAATTTAAAAAAAAAAAGGGTTGGAATGATGAGGGGTAAGAATGAAAAAGTGAAAAAGAATGAAAGGTGAAAATAGGAATAAAAAATAATAATAAAAAATAATAGCAAGAAGAATAATAAAAAATAAAAATAGGAATAAAAATTAATAATAAAAATAATAGCAAGAAGAATAATAAAAATAAAAATAGGAATAAAAATAAGAAGTAAAAGAGGAAAATAGGAATCAAAATAAGAATAAAAAGAGGGAAATAGGAATAAAAAATAAGAATAAAAAAAGAATAAAAATAAGAATAAAATAGGAATAAAAATAGGAATAAAAATAGGAAAATAGGAATAAAAATAGGAATAAAAATAAGAATAAAAAAAGAATAAAAATAAGAATAAAATAGGAATAAAAATAGGAATAAAAATAGGAATAAAAATAAGAATAAAAAAAAGGAAAATAGGAAGAAAATAGGAATTAAAAAAAAGAATTAAAAAAAGAATAAAATAAGAATAAAAATAGGAATAAAAATAAGAATAAAATAAGAATAAAATTAAGAATAAAATAGGAATAAAATAGGAATAAAAATAAAAATAAAAATAGGAAAATAGGAATAAAAATAAGAATAAAATAAGAATAAAAATAGGAATAAAATAGGAATAAAAATAAGAATAAAAAAAGGAAAATAGGAAGAAAATAGGAATTAAAAAAAGAATTAAAATAAGAATAAAATAAGAATAAAAATAGGAATAAAAATAAGACTAAAATAAGAATAAAAATAGGAATAAAAATAGGAAAATAGGAATAAAAATAGGAATAAAAAGAATCAAATAAAAATAGGAATAAAAATAGGAAAATATAAATAAAATAGGAATAAAAATAAGAATAAAAATAGGAATAAAATAGGAATAAGAATAAAAATCAAATGAAAATAGGAATAAAAATAGGAAAATAGGAATAAAAAATAGGAATAAAAATCAAATAAAAATAGGAATAAAAATAGGAAAATAGGAATAAAAATAGGAATAAAAATCAAATAAAAATCGGAATAAAAATAGGAATAAAAATAGGAAAATAGGAATAAAAATAGGAATAAAAATCAAATAAAAATAGGAATAAAAATAGGAATAAAAATAGGAAAATAGGAATAAAAATAGGAATAAAAATCAAATAAAAATAGGAATAAAAATAGGAATAAAAATAGGAAAATAGGAATAAAAATAGGAATAAAAATAAGAATAAAAATAGGAATAAAAATCAAATAAAAATAGGAATAATAAAATAAGACCAGGGGTAAGATAAGAGCAGGAGGAGGAATAGGAATAAGAAAATAAAAATAATTTTTAAACCAAAAGAAGAGGCTCGAAATCAAAATAAATAATGTAAAAAAAATTAAATTATTTACATTTATATCAAAATATAAATGTAAAAAAATGAAATTAAAACCGCAATAAAATGCAAATCAAATGCAAATCAAATGCAAATCAAATAGAATTAAAGGAAAGGAAAAAATAATAGAATAAAAGATCGAAATATCAAAATAAAGAGAAAAACATATCAAAATTAATCTATCCAAATAAATCTATTAAAAATCAAAGTAAATCTATAAAAAATAAAAATAAACCTATAAAAAATCAAAATAAATCTATAAAAAATCAAAATAAATCTATAAAAATCAAAATAAAGCTATAAAAAATCAAAGTAAATCTATAAAAAAATCAAAATAAATAAATAAAAAATCAAACAAAATCTATTAAAAATGAAAATAAATCTATAAAAACCGAAATAAATCTATCAAAATATCAAAATAAAGATATAAAAAATCAAAATAAACCTATATAAAAAAATCAAACTAAATCTATTAAAACATGAAAATAAATCTAAAAAATCAAAATAAACATATTAAAAATGAAAATAAACACATAAAACATCAAAATTACCTATTAGAAAATCAAAATAAATCTATAAAAAATGAAAATAAACCTATTTACAAATCAAAATAAATCTATAAAAAAATTTAAATAAACCTCTAAAAAATGAAAATAAATCTATAAAAAATGAAAATAAATCTATAAAAAAATAAAAATAAACCGATAAAAATAAAAATAAACCTATTAAAAATCAAATTAATTTATTAAATAATAAAAATAAACATATAAAATTGAAAATAAATCTATAAAAATGAAAATAAACCTATAAAAAAACCCAAAATAAATCTATTAAAATACGAAAATAAACCTATAAAACATGAAAATAAATCTATAAAAAAATCAAAATAAATCTATTAAAAATTCCAATGAATCTATTTTTAAAAATTAAATAAATATGTTAATAAATGAAAAAACCCGATATTAATAAATGAAAATAAACATATAAAAAATGAAAATAAATCTATAAAAAATGAAAATAAACCGATAAAAATTTAAATAAATTTATAAAAAATGAAAATAAATCTATAAACAATGAAAATAAACTGATAAAAAAAGAAAATAAACATTTAAAAAATGAAAATAACCCGATAAAAATGAAAATAAATCTATTAAAAATTCCAAATAAATATATAAAATATGTAAATGAACATGTTAATAAATGAAAATAACCCTGTAAGAAATGAAAATCTATAAAAATCTATAAAAAAAGAAAATAAATCTATTAAAAAACCCGATAAAAAATGAAAATAAATCTATAAAAATGAAAATAACCTGATAAAAAATGAAAATAAACCGATAAAAAATGAAAATAAACCGATAAAAAATTTAAATTAATTTATAAAAAATGAAAATAACCCGATAAAAATGAAAATAACCCGGTAAAAAATGAAAATAAACCGATAAAAAAATGAAAATAAACCGATAAAAAATGAAAATAAACCCATTAAAAATTTAAATTAATTTATAAAAAAATGAAATAACCCGATAAAAATGAAAATAACCAGATAAAAAATGAAAATAAACCGATAAAAAATGAAAATAAACCTATAAAAATGAAAATAAACCCATAAAAAATTTAAAATAATTTATAAAAAAATGAAAATAACCCGATAAAAATGAAAATAACCCGGTAAAAAATGAAAATAACTCGATAAAATAATGAAAATAAACCGATAAAAAATGAAAATAACCCTATAAAATAATGAAAATAACCCTATAAAAAATTAAATAAACCTATAAAAAATGAAAAGAGACATTTTAAAAATGAAAATAACTCCATAAAATAATGAAAATAAACCGATAATACATGAAAATAACTCTATAAAAATGAAAATAACTCTATAATAAATGAAAATAACCCGATAATAAATGAAAATAAACCTATAAAAATGAAAATAAACCGATTAAACATGAAAATAAACCTATAAAAAATGTAAATAACCCTATAATAAATGAAAATAAACCGATAAAAAATTAAATAAACCGATAAAAAAATAAAATAAACCTATAAAAAATGAAAATAAAGCGATAAAGAATTAAAATTCCGCGAAGCCGGAGCGCGCGCTGGGGCCGGAGGAGCCGGGGCGGGGCTGGGGGCGGAGCTGGAGGCGGAGCTTGGGCGGAGCTGAGGGAGCCGGGGCGGAGTCAGGGATGAGTCAGGGCGGAGTCGGGGGCGGAGCCGGGGCGGAGCCTGAGGCGAGCCCCGCCCCGCGGCCCGCGGCAATTCCCGATTTTCGGCCGGCGGGAGCCTCGGGAAGAGCGAAACGCCGAGAAAAGCTGCACGGAAACCGCGCCGGACACAGAACGTTTTTATTCCGCGCATTCCCTCGCTTTACAACACACAAATTCTGAATTTTTTTAAGCATTTTTCACCTTTTCCGCGGTTTTTTTTCTTCGCTTCTTCTATTCCCGACAACGAAAATGAAAGAAAATTAAAATACAAAAGAAAACCGCGGCGGGGGTTGATGCACGAAGCGCCTGAAATTGGATTTTTTTGCCTGGATTTGACCCCAAAAGTTGATTTTTTTTGCTCATTGTCCTCTTGAAGATGTGGGAATTTGGGGGAAATTTTCATTTTTTGCCCCAAATTTGGCGGGTTTGGGGTGGAAACTTCCAGGGCAGCAGCGGCCCCGCGGTTGAGGTGAAATTCTCGTGTGCCTGAAGGAGAATAAAAATTAAAATAATATAATAATATAATAATTATAATAATAATAATAAAAAATATATATATTAAAAAAAAAAAAAGGAGTTACGGGTTGTTCGGGGTGAAAATAAAAAAAAAAAGGGAAAAGAATTAAAATTAAATAAAGTCCGCGGAGTTCAAGTCCTTGAAATTAGGGGGGAAAACGACCGAAAGTCAGGAAAATCAGGAAAAATCAGAAAAAAATAGGAAAAATTAAGGAAAATAAGGGGGAAAAAGGAAAAAATAAGGAAAGAAAAACAAAAAAAAAATCAGGAAAAATATGGAAAAATACATTAAAAATCAGGGAAAAAAACCCAGAAAAAAACCAAGGAAAAAAACCCAGAAAAAAATCAGGGAAAAAATTTTGAAAATAAATCAGAAAAAAGAGATTTTTTGGAAAAAAATCAGAAAAAAAACAGAAAAAAAATCAGATAGAATCAGAAAAAAAATCAGAAAAAATCAGAAAAAAATAATTAAAAAATCAGAAAAAAAATCAGAAAAAAAAATCAGAAAAAAAATCAGAAAAAAAATCAGAAAAAGTCAGAAAAAAATCCAGGAAAAATCAGGAAAAAAAACAGGAAAAAAAAAACAGAAAAAAAAATCAGATAAAATCAGAAAAAAAATCAGAAAAAAACAGAAAAAAAAATCAGAAAAAATCAGGGGTAAAAAAAATCAGAAAAAAAATCAGAAAAAAAAACAGAAAAGAAATCAGAAAAAAATCAGAAAAAAATCAGAAAAAAATCAGAAAAAAAAATCAGAAAAAATCAGAAAAAAAAAAACAGGAAAAAATCAGGAAAAAAAAAACAGAAAAAAAATCAGAAAAAAAATCAGAAAAAAATCAGAAAAAGTCAGAAAAAAAATCAGAAAAAATTCAGAAAAAAATCAGAAAAAAAATCCGAAAAATTCAGAAAAAATCCGAAAAAAAATCCGAAAAAAATCCGAAAAAAAATCATAAAAATCAGGAAAAATTCAGAAAAAAAAATCCGAAACATTTCAGAAAAAAATCAGGAAAAAATCAGAATAAAATCAGAAAAAAAAATCAGAAAGAATCAGGAAAAATTCAGAAAAAAATCAGAAAAAAATCAGGAAAAAATCCGAAAAAAACAATCCGAAAAAAATCAGAAAAAATCAGAAAGAAATCTGAATACAATAAAAAAAAAAAAAAATCATAAAAATCAAGAAAAAATCCGAAAAAAAAATCCGAAAAAATTCAGAAAAAAAAATTCATAAAAAATCAGAAAAAAAAAAATTGAGAAAAATATCAGAAAAAAAATTCATAAAAATCAGGAAAAAATCAGATAAAAATCAGGAAGAAAAAAAAAAAAAAAAAAAAAAAACAGGAAAAAATCAGGGAAAAAAATCAGAAAAAAATCCGAAAAAATCCGAAAAAAAATCATAAAAATCAGGAAAAAATCAGGAAAAAAAATTCCAAAAAATTCCGAAAAAAACCCCGAATAACCCCAGCAAAAACCCGAAAAAAAACCCCGAAAAAAGCCCTAAAAAACCTGCGGGAAGCCGCGCAAGGGCGGCCCGCGGGCGCAGCGGCGCGGGGCTCTCACAACAAGGGGTTCCCGGAGAAATACTGCAGGCGGTTCCCGGCTCAGCTTCTTCTCCTTCATGCGCCGGTTCTGGAACCAGATCTTCACCTGGCGGTCGCTGAGGTTCAGCAGCCGCGAGAGCTGCAGCCGCTTCTCTTGTTGATGTAAACGTTGAAAAAAAACTCCCGCTCCAGCTCCCGGATCTGGAATTTGGAGTACGGGCAGCGCTTCTTCCTCGTCCTGGGAGCGCCTGGGGAAGGGAAAAGGGGATTAAAAATAGGGATGGGTGCGGGAAATGGGGATTTAAAAATAGGGATGGGTGGGGAAAATGGGGAATTAGAAATAGGGATAGGTAGGGGAAATGTGGAATTAGAAATAGGGATGGGTGGGCAGGAAAAGGGGGAAATAGGATGGAAAAAATTATAATTAAAAATGGGGATGGGTGGGATGAAAATGGGATGGAGACGCTGAAGAAGAATTCCCGCTCCAGCTCCCGGATCTGGAATTTGGAGTACGGGCAGCGCTTCTTCCTCGTCCTGGGAGCGCCTGGGGAAAGGGAAAAGGGGATTAAAAATAGGGATGGGCGCGGGAAAGGTGGAATTAGAAACAGGGATGGGTGCGGGAAATATGAAATTAAAATAGGAATGGGTGGGGGAAATGTGGAATTAAAAATAGGGATGGGTGCGGGAAATGGGGAATTAGAAACAGGGATGGGTGCGGGAAATATGAAATTAAAATAGGAATGGGTGGGGGAAATGTGGAATTAAAAATAGGGATGGGTGCGGGAAATGGGGAATTAGAAACAGGGATGGGTGCGGGAAATATGAAATTAAAATAGGGATGGGTGGGGGAAATGTGGAATTAAAAATAGGGATGGGTGCGGGAAATGGGGAATTAGAAATAGGGGTGGGTGCGGGAAATGTGGAATTAGAAATAGGGGTGGGTGGGATGAAAATGGGGAAAATAGAATGGAAAAAATAATAATTAAAATAGGGGTGGGTGGGGGAAATGTGGAATTAAAAATGGGGATGGGTGGGATGAAAATGGGATGGAGACGCTGAAGAAGAATTCCCGCTCCAGCTCCCGGATCTGGAATTTGGAGTACGGGCAGCGCTTCTTCCTCGTCCTGGGAGCGCCTGGGGAAAGGGGAAAGGGAATTAAAAATAGGGATGGGTGGGATGAAAATGGGGGAAATAGACTGGGAAAAATAATAATTAAAATAGGGATGGGTGGGGGAAATGTGGAAATTAAAAATGGGGATGGGTGGGATGAAAATGGGGGAAATAGACTGGGAAAAATAATAATTAAAATAGGGATGGGTGGGGGAAATGTGGAATTAAAAATAGGGATGGGTGCGGGAAATGGGGAATTAGAAATAGGGATGGGTGGGGGAAATGTGGAATTAAAAATAGGGATAGGTAGGGGAAATGTGGAATTAGAAATAGGGGTGGGTGCGGGAAATGTGGAATTAGAAATAGGGGTGGGTGGATGAAAATGGGGAAATAGAATGGAAAAAATAATAACTAAAATAGGGGTGGGTGGGGGAAATGTGGAATTAAAAATGGGGATGGGTGGGATGAAAATGGGATGGAGACGCTGAAGAAGAATTCCCGCTCCAGCTCCCGGATCTGGAATTTGGAGTACGGGCAGCGCTTCTTCCTCGTCCTGGGAGCGCCTGGGGAAAGGGGAAAAGGGGATTAAAAATAGGGATGGGTGGGCAGAAAATGGGGGAAATAGAGTGGAAAAAATAATAATTAAAATAGGGATGGGTGGGATGAAAATGGGATGGATGGAATGGGAAATATGAAATTAAAATAGGGATGGGTGGGCAGAAAATGGGGGAAATAGAGTGGAAAAAATAATAATTAAAATAGGGATGGGTGGGGGAAAAGTGAAATTTAAATAGGGATGGGTGGGATGAAAATGGGATGGATGGAGTGGGAAATGTGAAATTTAAAAAGGGGTGGGTGGCTGAAATGTGAAATTAAAGAAGGGATGGGTGGGATGAAAATGGGAAGAAGAAAATGGAAAAAAAAATAATTAAAATAGGGATGGGTGGGGGAAATGTGAAATTTAAAGTAGGGATGGGTGGAATGAAAATGGGAAAATAGACTGGGAAATTTAATAATCAAAAAAGGGATAGGTGGGCTGAAAATGGGATGGATGGAGTGGAAAAATTAATAATTAAAAAAGGGATAGGTGGGCTGAAAATGGGAAAAATAACCTGGGAAATATGAAATTAAAAAAGGGCTAGGTGGGCTGAAAATGGGATGAATAGCTGGAAAAACGAATAATTAAAAAAAAAGGGGGTGTGGCCCGAAAAAAATGATAAATTTCCTGAAAAAAGAAATTATTCTAAAAGGGATTGGTAGCCAAAGAAAGGGAAAATATACTGAAAAAATCCGTAATTTTAACAAGGGATGGGTGGCCCGAAAAAGGGAGAAATATACTGGAAAAAGAAATTATTCTAGAAGGGATGAGTGGCCCGAAAATGGGATAAATCCACTGAAAAAAGGAAGTAATGGGTAACCCAAAAAAGGAATAAATATCCCGAAAGGAGAAATGATCCCAAAAGGGATGGGCAGCCCAAAAAGGGATGGATAACCCCAAAAGGAATAAAGAATAATTAACCCCAAAAGGAACAAATAACCCCACAAGGAATAAATAAACCCAAAAGGAAAAAATAACCCCAAAAATTCATAAATACCCCAAAAGGAACAAAGAACCCACAAAGTGCAAATAACCCCAAAAGGAAAAAATAATCCCAAAAATTCATAAATACCCCAAAAGGAACAAAGAACCCACAAAGTGCAAATAACCCCAAAAGGAAAAAATAACCCCAAAAATTCATAAATACCCCAAAAGGTACAAAGAACCCACAAGGAGCAAATAACCCCAAAAGGAAAAATAATCCCAAGAATTCATAAATACCCCAAAAGGAACAAAGAACCCACAAGGAGCAAATAACCCCAAAAGGAAAAAATAACCCCAAAAATTCATAAATACCCCGAAAGGAACAAAGAACCCACAAGGTGCAAATAACCCCAAAAGGAATAAATACCCCCAAAATTAATAAATAACCCCAAAAGGAATAAATACCCCCAAAATTAATAAATAACCTCAAAAGGAATAAGTACCCCAAGGGGATTTAATACCCCAAAAATAATAAATACCCCAAAAGGAATAAATACCCCCAAAATTAATAAATAACCCCAAAAGGAATAAATACCCCAAAAGGGATTTATTGCCTCAAAAATAAATCAATACCCCATGAAGGAATAAATACCCCAAAAGGAATAAATACCCCCAAAATTGATAAATAACCCCAAAAGGAATAAATACCCCAAAAATAAATAAATACCCAAAAATTAATAAATAACCCCAAAAGGAATAAATAGCCGAAAAATTAATAAATCACCCCAAAAGGAATAAATACCCCAAAAAGGAATAAATACCCCAAAAATGAACAAATACCACAAAAATTAATAAATAACCCCAAAAAGGAATAAATACCCCAAAAATGAACAAATACACCCAAAAATTAATAAATACCCCAAAAGGAATAAATACCCCAAAGGGATTTAATACCCCAAAAATAAATAAACACCCCATGAAGGAATAAATACCCCAAAAAATAACAAACACCCCAAAAAAACCCCTCAATATCCTGAAAGAATAACTCACCTCACGAGGAAAAATTCCCCTAAAAGGAAGAAATTCCCCCCAAAAAAAAAGGAACAAAAAAAAAACCCAAAAAGCCGCGGCTGAAATTTGGGATTCCTGGGAGGGCTGCGGGCGGATTTTGTCGGGAATTTTTCCAGCCCGCTCGGGGATGAAGGCAGATTGGGGGATTTTTGGGAGAGAAAAGAGGGATTTTTGGGAGAGAAAAGGGGGATTTTGGGGGTTTTGGGAGAGAAAAGCCGGGTTTGGGGTGGGTTAGGGGAGGGAAGGGGATCAAAGCAGAGCCGTTATGGGCGCGGTGATTTAGGTCGGGATTAGCGGGGCCGAGCTGCGGTTCCGCACCAGTTTTTGATTAACTCCAGCCCTCGCCACACACGCGAGGGAAGGGAATCAAAGCGGGGAAATTCGGGATCGGGGATCCCAGGAGGCGCCGGAGAGGAAAAACATCCCCCCGCTAAAAAAAATAAAATCCTAAAAGGAAAAGCATCCCACCCCCCTAAAAAATCCCCCCACAAAAAAATGCCGAAAGAAAAGAACGGCCCAAAAAAAAATCCCAAAAAAGATCCCAAAAAAGATCCCAACAAATCCCAAAAGAAGGAGCAGCCAAAAAAAAAAAGATCTCAAAAGGCAGAATATTCCCCTCGAAAAAATCCCAAAAGGCAAAGCACACCACCCCCCAAAAAATTCCCCCCAGAAAAATCCCAAAAGAAGGAGCAGCCAAAAAAAAAAAAAAATCCCAAAAGGCAGAATATTCCCCTCGAAAAAATCCCAAAAGGCAAAGCACCCCACCCCCCAAAAAAAGTCCCCCACGAAAAATCCCAAAAGAAAAGAACGGCCCAAAAAAAAAATCCCAAAAAAGATCCCAAAAGGCAGAACATTCCCCTCAAAAAAAAATCCCAAAAGGCAAAAGAGCTCAAAATAACATCCCAAAAGGCGAAAGTTCCCCCCCAAAAGAAATCCCAAAAGGCAAAATTTCCCCCCTCCAAAAAAACCCCAAAAGGCAAAACAGCCCGAAAACCCATCCCAAAAGGCAAAACAGCCCCAAAAATCCCTAAAAACGCCCCAAAAATCGCCCCGGCTTCCCGGAGCGGCGCCGAGGCTGCCCGGAGAGCGGGAAATAAAATAAAATAAAATAAAATAAAATAAAATAAAATAAAATAAAATAAAATAAAATAAAATAAAATAAAATAAAATCCCTACAATGAAATTTCAAATGAATTTTAAAGTCCGGGTTGAGCCGAGCCGAAGGGAAATCCTCTCCTGACAAAGCGCGGCTCGGGAGGGGAGGACGCGCCTGGAAAACTCCGGGAAAATTCTCCTTTTTTGCCTCCAATTCCGCCGATTCCTCCCTCACCCCGCGCCTGCCCGGCCACAGAGGGCTCGGCAGCGAGTTTTAATTAGGGATTAATTAAAAAAGCAGCCCCAAAGCGCGGGAAGCGGCGGGGGAAGCCCGCGCGTTCTGCCCAATTGCCTCTCACCCTCGGCAACCCCGATCCTTTAAAACGCCCGCCTAAGTTCATGATCAAAGTTAATATTTGTCACCGGCCTTGCTTTTAAAATTTCACAGACTCCGCCGAGAGAGAGCGAGGGACGTGGCCGCGCTTAACATCCCCGCTTTACGTTTTATTCTCCTTTTTTTTTTTTTTTTTTCTTGTTCTCACACCGCTTTTTTTTCCCTTTTTTTTTTTTTTTCCTTTTTCTTTCTTTTTTTTTTTTTTTTTTTTTCTTTCCGCCATCGTAAAAAAAAAAAAAAAAAAAAAAAAAAACGGGCAGAGAAAGAAGAAAGCGCTTCGGAGCTTCTCGTAAAATCCTGGCCGCGCTTATAAAACTCCACATAAAAAAGCTCGGCTCGCCAAAGCCCGGCCGGGCCGGGTCTCCCCCCCCGCTTGAGCCCGGCTCAACCTACTCTGAGCGCCGCTCTTGGAGCCCTCCTTGGCTCCCGACGAGGAGGACGCCGAGGCCGAGCCGGGGTTGGCGTTCTCCTCCTCCTCCTCCTCTTCCTCCTCCTCCTGCGCGTTGCCCTCCGCCTCTTCTCGCCGTCCGCCCTGTCGGGCGCGCTCTCGGCCGCGCACAGCGCGGAGTTCTCGAAGAATCGATCGAAGCCCTGCGGCAGCACCGAGTTCTTGCTCATCCCGGAGTAAAAGCCGGGCGGCGGCGGCGGCGCCGCGGCGGCCGGCGCCGGGTGGTGGTGGTGATGATGATGATGGTGGTGGTAATTCTCGTTCTTCATCAGCACCTCGGCGGGCGGGAGGCACTCCCTGTGCATCAGCTCCTCCGCGGAGTAACACGCCGCGTAATTGTGGTAATTCTCGTTCTTCATCAGCACCTCGGCGGGCGGGAGGGCACTCCCTGTGCATCAGCTCCTCCGCGGAGTAACACGCCGCGTAATTCCCGCGCGGGTGCCATTTCCCCGAGGGCTCCAGCGCGTAGGGCACCTCGCGGGGCACCTGCGCCAGGTTGGCGGCGTACGGGTACGAGATTTGGCGAGCGGGGGCGAACGAGGGCACGGACGGGAAGTCGGGCACGTAGTAGGTGCAGCTGGGCAAGTACAGGTTGCCCGCGCGGTCGCCGAAGTCGCCGCCGCCGCCGCCGGCGCGCTCCTTGCGCGTCTGCGAGGGGCAGAAGTTGCCCAGGTTCACCGAGTTGAACATGCTGGCCCCGGCGCTGTGGAGGGGCTTTTTTTGGGGTTTTGTTTTTTTTATATATAAGCCGCGCTGCTCGGGGTTGAGAGGGTTTTTTTTTTTTTTTTTTTTTTTCGGGTTCTTTTTTTTTTTTTTTTTTTTTTTTTTGTGTGTGTGTGTGGAAAGAGCGGGGGGAGGGGGGGGGGTGGGAAAGCGGCGCGGAGGGTGGAAAAAAAAAAGGGAATTTTTGGGGGAGGCGAGGATGACGCGCGCTCCGTCTCAGTCGCTGGCGAGCGCCACGTGATGCCCAAGTAGAAATTGTCATTTCTCGGCGCGCCGCAGGAGGGGCGGCCGCGCTGGGGTAAGAGCGCCGGGCCCGAGCGGAGCGGCCGCGCTGCGAGAGCCGGCCCCGGCCCGGGGGCAATTCCGGCCCACACCGGGGGTAATTCCTGCCCCACACCGGGGGCAATTCCTGCCCCTGAGCGGGGGGTAATTCCTGCCCACACCGGGGGCAATTCCTGCTCCGGGCCGGGGGCAATTCCGGCCCACACCGGGGGCAATTCCTGCTCCGGGCCGGGGGTAATTTCTGCCCCACACCGGGGGCAATTCCTGCTCCGGGCCGGGGGCAATTCCGGCCCACACCGGGGGCATTTCCAGCCCCTGAGTGGGGGCAATTCCTGCCCCAGACCAGGGGCATTTCCAGCCCCTGAGCGGGGGTAATTTCTGCTCCGGGCCGGGGGCAATTCCTGCCCCACACCGGGGGTAATTCCTGCTCCGGGCCGGGGGTAATTCCGGCCCCAGACCGGGGGTAACTTCTGCTCCGGGCCGGGGGCATTTCCAGCCCAGACCGGGGGCATTTCCAACCCCGGGGCCGGGGGCAATTCCTGCCCAGACCGGGGGCATTTCCAGCTTGGGGCCGGGGACAATTCCTGCCCAGACCGGGGGCAATTCCTGCCCCGGGGCCGGGGGCATTTCCAGCCCCAAACCGGAGGCAATTCCAGCCCCAGACCGGGGGCATTTCCAGCCCCAGACCGGGGGCAATTCCAGCACGGATCTGGGGGCATTTCCAGCCCTGGGGGCAATTCCAGTCCCAGACCGGGGGCAATTCCAGCACGGAACTGGGAGCATTTCCATCCCCGGGGGCATTTCCAGCCCCAAACCGGGGGCATTTCCAGTCCCAGACCGGGGGCATTTCCATCCCCGGGGGCAATTCCATCCCCGGGGGCATTTCCAGTCCCAGACCGGGGGCAATTCCTGCCCAGACCGGGGGCAATTCCAGCACGGAACTGGGAGCATTTCCATCCCCGGGGGCAATTCCATCCCCGGGGGCATTTCCAGCCCCGCGGCTCCCCCAGCGCAGCCCCCTCCTGGGGAACTTGTTGGTTTTTTTTTTTTCCCCCTCCTTTCTTGCTCTTTATTTTTTTTCCCCTCCTCTTCTCGCTCTTTTTCTTTTTCCTTCCATTTTTTACTGTATTTTTCTTCTTTTCCCCTTTCTTCCCCTTTTTCTTACTCTCTCCCTCTTCTCGCTCTTTTTCTTTTCCTTCCAGTTTTATTCTTGTTTTATTATCTTTCTTCCTCTTTTTTTTTTCCTTTCTCTCTCCTCCTCGCTCTTTTTCTGTTATTTACGGGATTTTTAATGTTTTTTTTATATTTCCCCCCTTTCTTACTCTTTTTACTCTCCTCTCCTCCCTCTTTTTCTTTTTCTTTCCCAATTTTTTCTATTTCCCCCCTCTTTCTTCCTCTTTTTTCTTCTCCCTCCTCCTATTCTCGCTCTTTTTCTTCCAATTTTTACATTGTTTTTTTTCTCTTTCTCCCTTTCTTGCCCTTTTTTCCTCTCTTCCCTCTTTCTTCCCCTTTTCTTTCCTTCCCCGCTTTTTGCTCTTTTTTTCTTTTTCTCTCTCCACCTCTCCTCTCTCTTTATCTTTTTACTTTTCTTCCATTTTTTTCTCTTTCCCCTTTCTTGCTCTTTCTTCCCCTTTTCTTTCCTTTTTTTTCCCTCTCATCCCCTTCTTGCTCTTTCTCCTTTTTTCTTCCCTTTTCCCCCCCGTTTTTCTCCTCCTCCACTTTTTCCTCCCTTTTTTCCTTTCTCCCCTTTTCCCTTTTCTCCTTCCCCTCCTCGCTCTTTTTTTTATCCTTTCCCTCCCTTCTCGCTCTTTTCCTTTTCTTCCTTTTCTCCGTTTTCTCTTTTTTTCCTTCCCTTTTTTTTTTCCTTTTCCTTCCCTTTCCCCCACCCTTTTCCCGTTTTATTCCCTCCCTTTCCCCCTAATTTTCAATTTTCCCCCCCCTTTCCCTCTTCCTTTTCTCCCTTTTTTCCACCTTTTTTTTCCCTTTTTATCCCTTTTTTCTCCCAAATTTTCCCCTCCCGCCGCCTCCAGCGGGGTTTGGCGCTCCAAGGGCTGGAAAATCCCATTTTTATCAAGTTTTTAATCACTCTGATTATTCTAATTTATTATTCCCACCCCTGCAAAAGCTTCAGGCGGCTCCATAAAACCTCGGGAGTTGCAGGGGGAACTTTTTCCCAATAAACGGGAATTCAGCGAAATTACAAATCCCTCCCGGCCGGGGGGAATTAGCGCTAATTAACGAGCCCCTAACAAACGCTAATTACTCCTTCTGCACGTGCTTTTTATGGAAAAAATTCCCGCTCCGGTGCGCGCGAAGTTTCCCAACTTTAAACGCGGAGCAGGCCCGGGGTTTTTAAATGAATTTTACACGAATTAAAATGCATTTAAAATGAATTTTACATGAGTTTAAAATGCTTTTTAAATTAATTGTGAATGAATTTTTAATTGGTATTTGAAATGATATTTCCCAATGATTTTTCAATGCCGTTTTTAATGAATTTCGATGCGGATTTCGCGGTTTATCCAGGAAAATAAAGGAAGTGAAATCTCTGCCTGATCAATATTCCAAAGTCTCCCTGAAATATTTATACCATATTGAATATTTCATGCGCGGGTTTATTGGCAATCAATGGCGGCGCTTCCCTCGTTTAGTCCCGAATTAAAATTAAAAACTAAATAAAGAAATAAAAAAAAAGAGAATTTTGATTAAAGTCGTTTGTCTCGCGCCTGGAATCCTCTCTGATCCCCGTCCCGCTGGAATTTATCCCGGGAAAAAAAATCGAAATATCGAAGCGCGGCCGGATATTGGGGAGGTTCGGCCACGGAATTGTCCAACTTTAATTAAAAAAAGGGATTTTAATTTAAAAGAATCGTTCGGGAAGGGGGGAAAAAAATCTGAATTTCCTGCGAGATCGGGGCTGCATTCCCGCAGGAAATTCCTGGAATAATTCGGGATAAATCGGGTTTTTCACCTGGTTGGGATTTCTGAACCTTCCCCGATGCAAAAACTCGGGAAAATCGGGGCTTTTTAATATTTTTTTTTCCATAAAGCCAGCAGGAAATTTAAGGGGAAAAAAGGGAAATTTCAAGAGCAGGAAAAGCCTCGATGGCCGCCGCGGGTTTGCTGAGATTAAAAAATCGAAATAAAGTAACAAATTCACCCCAAATAATGGGAATTTCACCCCAGATCGCCCGGATTTTACCCCCAAAAACCAAATTTACCCCAAATAATGGGAATTTCACCTCTAAATAATGGGAATTTCACCCCAAAATAACAAATCCACCCCAAGTAATGGGAATTTCGCCCCCAAATAATGGGAATTTCACCCCAAAATAACAAATCTACTTCAAGTAATGGGAATTTCGCCCCCAAATAATGGGAATTTCACCCCAAAATAACAAATCCACCCCAACTAATGGGAATTTTGCCCCCAAATAATGGGAATTTCACCCCAAAATCCCAAATCCGCCCCCAAAGGGCGCTCCGGGCTGGCTCCTCCGTGCTCTCCCCAATTTAATTCCATTTATTTCGCTCCCATCCACCCGCAGTTGAGGTTGTTTTTTTTTTCCATGGGGTTCGCCGAATTCCAGGGGGGAAAAAATGGGAAAAATGGGAAAGAACCTCCCTGGAGGAGCGGGGGCAGCGGCTGAAAATCCAAATATCCCGAAATTCCGCAGCGGTACGGGGGGAAAAAAAAGAAAAAGTGGGGGAAATAATTTGATTTTTCTGGAGCGGAGAGCTCGCCTGGCAAAAATTCCCGAGGAGAAAAAATTCCCGGGAATTGCAGCGGCGCCTCCCGAACTCCGCCGGGAATTTGGCGCGGGATTTTTGGGGGGATTTGTTGGGAATTCTCGGAGTTGGCGCCTTCCTCGCTCGCAGCTTCCCAGCGCAAATAATTCCCGTTCATTTCGGGCTTTCCCCACCCTTTTCCTTTGGCTTTGTCCTCCCCATTCCCATAAAATCCCTTTTATTTTTCTTTTTATAAGGGATCGGGGCGGGCTGAAAACACAAATAAATAAAATAAATATGCCAGGAATTGCGGGACGAGGTTTGTCTCTTTTTTTTTCTTTTTTTTTTTTAATTTAAATCCCAATAAAAGTGGAAATAAATTAAAAAAAAACGAAATAAAAACAAATAAAAATCCGCCACTCCAAGCCGGAATCCAGGAATTTATCCCGGTTCCTAATCCCATTTTTTTTAATCTTTTTTTTTTTTTTTTTTTTTTTTTTTTTTTTTTTTTATGGCGTTTTGGGGGTAAAACTTTTAATTAAAGTGTCAGCGCGGCTTTAAGCGGGGTTTTTATGGGGCGATATTAATCCCGAACTCCGAACTAACGATCTTCAGGGATTCTTTATGAGCTTAATTATTATTTTTTACCCCCCGCAATTCCCTCCTCTGGAGGATCTCCCTCTAAAATAGGGGAAAAAATGGTTTAAAATTCACTTTTTTTGGGCGGATTTAAACCCCACGGGAAGCTCTGAGCGCCGCTTTTCAACCAGAGGGGGAATTTGAGCTCGTCCTAAAATCCTGAAACCCCAAAACCTCCCAAAAAAACCCCAAAAAATCGGAGCGAAGCCCTTTGGGAGCGGCGAGAATTTGTGGGGTTTAGGAGGGGAAAAAGGGTTTAAAGCCGAGCCTGGGCGTGGGGCTGGGGTTTAAAGCCGGGTTTAGGGGGTTGAAGGTGGATTTGGGGTTTAAAGCCGCGTTTTGGGGTTTAAAGCCGGGTTTAGGGGGTTGAAGGTGGATTTCGGGTTTTTAAGCCGCATTTTTGGGTTTTAAAGCCGCGATTTGGGGTTTAAAGCCGGGTTTAGGGGTTTGAAGGTGGATTTGGGGTTTTAAAGCCGCGGTTTGGGGTTTAAAGCCGGGGTTTAGGGGTTTGAAGGTGGATTTGGGGTTTTAAAGCCGCGTTTTGGGGTTTAAAGCCGCGTTTTTGGGGTTTTAAAAGCCGGCGTTTTTGGGGTTTTAAAGCCGGGTTTAGGGGGTTGAAGGTGGATTTGGGGTTTTAAAGCCGCGTTTTGGGGTTTTTAAAGCCGCGTTTTGGGGTTTAAAGCCGCGTTTTGGGGTTTTTTAAAGCCGCGTTTTGGGTTTTAAAGCCGCGTTTAGGGGGTTTGAAGGTGGATTTGGAGGTTTAAAGCCGCGTTTTGGGTTTAAAGCCGCGGTTTTGGGGTTTTAAAGCTGCATTTTGGGGTTTAAAGCCGCATTTTTGGGTTTAAAAGCCGCGGTTTTGGGGTTTTAAAGCCGGGTTTTGGGGTTTAAAAGCCGCGGTTTTGGGGTTTTAAAGCCGCGGTTTTGGGGTTTAAAAGCCGCGTTTTGGGGTTTAAAGCCGCGGTTTTGGGGTTTTAAAGCCGCGTTTTGGGGTTTTAAAAGCCGCGTTTTGGGGTTTAAAGCCGCGTTTTGGGGTTTAAAGCCGCGGTTTGGGTTTTAAAGCCGCATTTTGGGGTTTAAAGCCGCATTTTGGGGTTTAAAGCCGCGGGTTTGGGGTTTAAAGCCGCGTTTTGGGGTTTTTAAAGCTGCATTTTGGGGTTTAAAGCCGCATTTTGGGGTTTAAAGCCGCGTTTTGGGGTTTTAAAGCCGCGGTTTTCGGGCGTTTTTAAGGTGGGTTTTGGGGTTTAGAGCTGGGTTTAAAGTCCGTTTTGGGGTTTTAAAGCCGGGGTTTGGGGCATAAAAAGGCGGTTTTGGGGTTTTAAAGACGAGTTTGGGATTTTAAAGGAGGGTTTAGGGGTTTTTAAGACGAATTTTGGGGTTTTTAAAGCCGCGTTTTGGGGTATAAAAAGGCGGTTTTGGGGTTTAAAGCCAAGTTTGGGATTTTAAAGGAGGGTTTAGGGGTTTTAAGGCGAATTTTGGGGTTTTTAAAGCCGGAGTTTGGGGCATAAAAAGGCGGGTTTTGGGGTTTTAAAGGCAAGTTTGGGATTTTAAAGCCGGGTTTTGGGAGCTTTAAGGCGAATTTTGGGGTTTTAAAACCCGGGGTTTGGGGCATAAAAGGCGGTTTTGGGGCTTTAAAGGCCAGTTTGGGATTTTAAAGGCGGGGTTTGGGGGTTTTAAGGCGAATTTTGGGTTTTAAACCCGGGGTTTTGGGTTTAAAGGCAAGTTTGGGAATTTAAAGCCGGGTTTTGGGGATTTTAAGGTGAATTTTGGGGTTTTAAAGCCGCGTTTTGGGGTATAAAAAGGCGGGGGTTTTTGGGGTCTAAAGGCAAGTTTGGGAATTTAAAGCCGGGTTTTGGGGGTTTAAATGCGGGTTTTGGGGTGTAAAAAGGGTTTTTTGGGGGTTTTTAAGGCGGGTTTTGGGGTGTAAAAAGGATTTTTTGGGGTTTAAATGCGGGTTTTGGGGTGTAAAAAGGGTTTTTTGGGGGGTTTTAAGGCGAATTTTGGGGTGTAAAAAGGTTTTTTTGGGGGGTTTTAAATGCTGGTTTTGGGGTGTAAAAAGGTTTTTTGGGGGGTTTTAAGGCGGGTTTTGGTGTGTAAAAAGGGTTTTTTGGGGGGTTTTAAGGCGAATTTTGGGGTGTAAAAATAGGGTTTTTGGGGGGGTTTAAATGCGGGTTTTGGGGTGTAAAAAGGGTTTTTGGGGGGTTTAAATGCGGGTTTTGGGGTGTAAAAAGGTTTTTTGGGGGGTTTTAAGGCGGGTTTTGGGGTGTAAAAAGGTTTTTTTGGGGGGTTTTAAGGCGGGTTTTGGGGTGTAAAAAGGTTTTTTGGGGGGTTTTAAGGCGGGTTTTGGGGTGTAAAAAGGGTTTTTGGGGGGTTTAAATGCGAGTTTTGGGGTGTAAAAACTGGTTTTTTTGGGGTTTAAATGCGGGTTTTGGGGTGTTAAAGAAGTTTTTGGGGGTTTTAAGGCGGGTTTTGGGGTGTAAAAAGTTTTTTTGGGGGGGTTTTAAGGCGGGTTTCGGGGTGTAAAAAGGTTTTTTGGGGGGTTTTAAGGCGGGTTTTGGGGTGTAAAAATAGGGTTTTTTGGGGGGTTTTAAGGCGGGTTTTGGGCTGTAAAAAGTTTTTTTTGGGGGGGTTTTAAGGCGGGTTTCGGGGTGTAAAAAGGGTTTTTTTGGGGGTTTAAATGCGAATTTTGGGGTGTAAAAATAGGGTTTTGGGGGGGGGTTTAAATGCGGGTTTTGGGGTGTAACAAGTTTTTTTTGGGGGGTTTTAAGGCGGTTTTTGGGGTGTAAAAAGGGGTTTTTTGGGTTTTAAATGCGGGTTTTGGGGTGTAAAAAGGGTTTTTTTGGGGGGTTTTAAGGCGAATTTTGGCGTGTAAAAGAGGTTTTTTTGGGGTTTAAATGCGGATTTTAGGTTGTAAAAAGTTTTTTTTTTTTTTGGCGTTTGGAGTTTTAAAGGCGGGTTTAGGGTCTGCAGGCGGCTTTTGGGTTTAAAGCCGGGCTTAAGGCGGGGATTTGGGCGCTTCCTGCCGGGCCCCAGCACTTGAATTTGACCACCAGAAGTGAGCGCCATAAAGCGGGAGTGGGGCCGGCGGCGGCTCCGATTCCTGAGCAAAAAAAAACCCAAAAAAAAACAACAAAAAAGGGGAAAAATAAAAAGGAAAGCAGGAAAAAACAAAACCCCAATAAAATTTAAGCACCGGGAGAGGTTTAATCCCGGCTTTGGCAGCCCCGGCCGGGCGGGAAAAGCCGCGCTCGTGGGAATGAAGGGAAAGAGGAACCACAAAAAGGCAAAAAAAAAATCGGATTTTTTTTGGGTTTTCAAAGCCCCGAGTGCAGAAAAATGAAATTCCTCCGATCGGGAGATTTTTATTTTCCCCTTTTTTGGGATTTTTGGGGATTGTTTGGCGCGAGGTCCCGGCGCCTTTTCCACCATTAAAGGTGGAAATTCTCTTTTTTTCCTCATTTTCACAACCGGGGGCCGCTCCCCCCAGCAAAATTTAACTGAAATTCCCTTTTTTTTTCCTTTTTCCTGCCCAAAATTAATGCCAAAATCCCAAATTTTTCCCCATTCCCACAACCGGGTGCTTCCTCCAGTCACTAACTAATGCAAAATTCCCATTTTTTTCCCTTTTTCCTTCCCAAGATTAATGCAAAATTCCTTTTTTCCCATTTTCTTATCAAAAATTAATGCAAAATTCCCTTTTTCCTTCGCAAAATTAATGCCAAATTCCCATTTTCCCCCATTTTCCTACCAAAAATTAATGTAAAATTCCCATTTTTTCCCATTTTCCTACCAAAAATTAATGCAAAATTCCTTTTTCCTACCCAAAATCAATGCGAAATTCCCATTTTTTTCCCATTTTCCTACCCAAAATCCATACCAAATTCCCATTTTCCCCCATTCCCACACCCGGAGTTCCTCCCATCCCAAAATTCCCCCCCAGAAAATCCCAAAATCCTTCCTGGAAACCCCCAAATTCCGGCCCCGCTTTTCCCCATAAACCGCGAGCGATCCCCGCCCTTGAAAAGCGATTTTAGCCCCCCAAAAAATCCCCAAAAATTCGGGATTTTCGCGCATTTTCGGGGCCTTTCCCTTCCCAAAAAAACCTGGAAATGGTCCCAAAAAAATCCGAGTTTTGTTTGGATTTAGGCGAAGCCTGGACTTGAACTTTTCCCAATAAATCTTCTTTATTTTCTTTATTTTTCTTCTTTTTTTCCCTCCCCCCAAAAAAATATTTGGGTTTTTTTTAGCCCGAGCCGGAGTTAAATCAATTTTTTTTTTCTTTTTTTCAGCCCAAATTTCGCCTCGAGGCGATTTTTTGGTGGTGCTGGAGAAAGGATTCTTTGTTCTCGGGGAAAAAAAGCAAAAAAAAAGATTAAAAAATCGGTTTTTACAGGAGTTTAACGAGAGAAAAATATTTAAAATTGTATTTAAGGGGGGTAGAAAAGGGCAAAAAAAAAAAGATAAAGAAATTGGATTTAAGGGTGTTTAAAGGGAAATAAAATTAAAAATGGTGTTTAAGGGAGTTGAAAAGGGGAAAAATTAAAAATTGGATTTAAGGGAGTTTAAAAGTGGAAAAAAAATTAAAAGCTTGGATTTAAAGGAGTTGAAAAGAGAAAAAAAAATTCTATTTAAGGGAGTTTAAAAGGTGAAAAATATTTTAAAATCTATTTAGAAGAGGTTAAAGGACTAAAAAAAAATTAAAATGTATTTAAAGGAGTTTAAAAGGGGAAAAAATAAAAAGTGGAGGGAGGGACTTAAAAAAAAAAAACACAAAAAAAGCGAAATAAAAACAAAATTAAAGAGATTTGAGCCCGGCCCGGCTGAGCTCGCGGCCCTGGAAAAATCCGATTTTACCTCGAATTTCGCCGCCGGTTTTGGGGGAAAAAAAGCGATTTTTGGCCTGAAAAATCAACGGTCACAGGGGAAAAAAAAGCGAATTTTTACCGCGGGTTTGGGGGGAAAAAAAAGTGATTTTTGGGCTTGAAAATCAATGGCCAGAGGGGAAAAAAAAGCGAATTTTAGCCGCGGGTTTGGTGGAAAAAAAAAGCGATTTTTGGGCTTGAAAATCAACGGCCAGAGGGGAAAAAAAAAGCGAATTTTAACCGCGGGTTTGGGGAAAAAAAGCGATTTTTTGCCTTGAAAATAAACGGCGAGAGGGGAAAAAAAGCGAATTTTAACCGCGGGTTTGGGGGGAAAAAAAGCGATTTTTGGGCCTGAAAAATCAACGGCCAGAGGAGGAAAAAAAAGCGAATTTTAGCCGCGGGTTTGGAGGGAAAAAAGCGATTTTTGGGCTTGAAAATCAACGGTCAGAGGAGGGGAAAAAAGCGAATTTTAACCGCTGGTTTGGGGAAAAAAAAAGCGATTTTTGGGCCTGAAAATCAACGGCCAGAGGGGGAAAAAAAAAGCGAATTTTAGCCGCGGGTTTAGGGGAAAAAAAAGCGATTTTTGGGCTTAAAAAGAAACGGTCGGAGGGGAAAAAAAAAGCGATTTTTAACCGCGGGTTTGGGGTTATTTTTTGGGTTTTCCTGCTCGGATTTCCTCGGCTGGAATTGAAATAATAATAATAATAAAAAAAAAGGAAATGGGAACGATAATGAAAAATGAAATAAAGAACGAGAAAAGGAAGCGGACAAGTTAAACAAATAAAATAAAATAAAATAAAATAAATAAAATAAAATAAAATAAAATAAAATAAAATAAAATAAAATAAAATAAAAAAACGGAAATAAAGAAGGAGAAAAGGAAATTGAAAAATGTAAAAAAATGCAAATAAATGGGAATAAATGACGTTTTAAAAAAAACGAAATGAGCGATGAGCAAAGGAAATAAAGAATAAAAGAGCGAAAGAATTTCTTTTTAAAAATAAAAATAAATCACGGACGACGCCAATAAATGGCAAAAAAACCCGAAATAAAAAATAATTTAAAACAAAGGAAAGAAAAACGAGGGGAAAAGGAAATTCCCGGCTCCGGCCCGGCTGCGAATTCCCGATTTTTCTCTATTTATTCCCGATTTTTTTCTCCATTTATTCCCGATTTTTTTTCAGTTTATTCCCATTTTTTCCATTTATTCCCGGGTTTTATATTTGTTCCCGATTTTTCTCCATTTATTCCCGATTTTTCTCCATTTTCCGATCATTCTTCCGATTTATTCTCCATTTCGATTTCTCCATTATTCCCATTTTTCCATTTATTCCCGGGTTTTATTATTTGTTCCGATTTTCTCCATTTATTCCCGGATTTTCTCCATTTTCCCATTTTTTCATTCCTGATTTTTTTTCCATTTATTCCCGATTTTTCTCCATTTATTCCAATTTTTTTCCATTTATTCCCGATTTTTCTCAATTTATTCCCGAATTTCTCCTATTCTATTTCTCCATTTATTCTCCATGTTCCCGATTTTCCCCATTTATTCCCGATTTTTTTCAATTTATTCCAGATTTTCTCCATTTATTCATGGATTTTCTCCATTATTTCTGGTTTTTTTTCATTTGTTCCGATTTCCATTTTTCCAATTTTCCCCATTTATTCCCGATTTTTTCCCATTTATTCCCGATTTTTTCAATTTATTCCATGATTTCTCCATTTATTCCATTTATTCCGGGTTTTTATTATTTGTATCCCGATTTTTCTATTCTTATTCCCAGTTTCTTTTTCCATTTTTTCCCGGATTTTCTCCATTTCTTATTCCTGATTTTTTCCCATTTATTCTCAAGGGTTTTTTATTTATTTAAGTTCCCGATTTCTCCTTTTCATTCACCCTTTATTCCAATTTTTCCCCATTTTTTTCCATTTCCCATCTCGATTTATTCATTTTTCCTTTTATCATTTATTCCCGATTTTATTCGTTCCCGATTTTTCCCATTTTCCCAGCGTTTATCTCCATTTATTCCCATTTTTCCCCTTTTCCATTTCTTCCATTTTCCACCTTTCATTTCCAGGTTTTTCTTCCATTTATTCCCAGTTTTCTCCATCCATTTTTCCCATTTCCCCGGTTTTATCCCATTTTTCCCATTTTCCCACCCTTTATTCCCCATATTTTTCACCATTTTCCCGAGTTTTCCCTTCCATTTTATTCCCATTTTTCCTTCACCATTTTCCCCCATATTTTCC
Organism: Vidua macroura; assembly: GCF_024509145.1. Taxonomy (NCBI): domain Eukaryota; kingdom Metazoa; phylum Chordata; class Aves; order Passeriformes; family Viduidae; genus Vidua; species Vidua macroura. Next base: position 1,283 of record NW_026530604.1, on the reverse strand, counting down.
CCATTTTCCCCGCATTTTTCCCATTTTTTCCCACCCTTTTCCATTTTCCCCATTTTTCACCATTTCCCTCCTCCCCATTTTCCCCGTTTTTATCCCATTTTTCCCATTTCCCTCCCCCTTTTCCTCCCATATTTTTCCCATTTCACCCTTTTTTTCCCCATTTTTCACCATTTTTTCCCCCATTTCCCCCCCCTCCTTTTTCCCAATTTTCCCCCTTTTTTTTCCCCATTTTTTCCCATATTTCCCTCCCATATTCCCCCATATTTTTCCCATTTTCCCCCCTTTTCCCCATTTTTCCCTATTTTTCCCCGTTTTTTTTCCCACTTTTCCCATTTCCCCCCCATTTTCCCCCATATTTTTCCCATTTTCCCCCTTATCTTTTCCCATTTCCCCCCGGTTTTTCCCCCATTTTTCCCATCCCCCCATTTTCCCCCCCATATTTTCCCATTCCCCCCCCTTTTTTCCCAATTTTCCCCGTTTTTTTTCCCCATTTTTCCCATTTCCCCCCATTTTTTCCCCCCATATTTTTCCCCATTTCCCCCCCATTTTCTCTCCCCGTTTTTATCCCATTTTTCCCATTCCCCCCATTTTCCCCCCATATTTTTCCCATTTCTCCCGGTTTTTTCCCCCATTTTTCACCATTTCCCCCCCATTTTCCCCCCATATTTTTCCCATTTTCCCCCGTTTTTTCCCCATCTTTCCCATTTTTCCCTCCCATTTCCCCCCACATTTTTCCCATTTTCCCCCCCCGTTTTTTCCCCCCATTTTCCCCATTTCCCCCTATTTTTCCCCCGTTTTTTCCCCATTTTTCCCATTTCCCTCCCCATTTTCCCCATATTTTTCCCCATTTCCCCCATTTCCCCATATTCCCCCCGTTTTTCTCCCATTTTTCCCATTTCCCCCCCCATTTTTTCCCCATATTTTCCCCATTTCCCCCATATTTTCCATTTCCCCCCGTTTTTTCCCCATTTTTCCCATTCCCCCCCCCATTTTTCCCCCCATATTTTTCCCATTTCCCCCCCCATTTTCCCCCATTTTTTCCCATTTTCCCCATATTTTCCCATTTTCCCCGTGTTTTTTCCCATTTTCCCATCCCCCCCATTTTCCCCCATATTTTTCCCATTTCCCCCCCCCATTTTCCCCCATATTTTTCCCATTTCTCCCCATTTTTTTCCCATTCCCCCCCATTTTCCCCCCATATTTTTCCCATTTCCCCCCGTTTTTCCCTATTTTCCCCGTTTTTTCCCCATTTTTCCCATTTCCCCCCCATTTTCCCCATATTT
>NW_026530603.1:0-45933 GCF_024509145.1 Vidua macroura | reverse complement strand
GGGCACTGGGGGCACAGATGGGTTTGGGGGGGGCACTGGGGGGGTTTTAGGGCCCCCCCCCCCCGGTGACCGCGGCTGGAATTCCCGGCGGGATCCGCCCCAAAAAAAAAAAAAAAACCCAAAAAAACCAAAGGAGCGGCCCCGCCCCTCCCCCCCCCCCTCCGGGATTGTGCAATTCCCAAAAAACCCAAAAAAAAACACCCCAGAACAACGGAAATGAACCCAAATAAAGCGAAATGGTCCAAAACAAACGGAAATGAACCCAAATAAAACCGTAATAAAGTGAAATAAACCCAAATAAAACCCAAATAAACCCAAATAAACCCAAATAAAACCCAAATAAAACCGAAATAAAGTGAAATAAACCCAAATAAACTGAAACAAACCGAAATGAACCCAAATAAAACCCAAATAAAGTGAAATAAACTGAAATAAACCAAATAAAACCCAACTAAACTGAAATAACCCAAATAAACCCAAATAAACCAAATAAACTGAAATAAACTGAAATAAACTCAAATAAACCCAAATAAACTGAAATAAACTCAAATAAACTCAATAAACCCAAATAAACCGAAATAATCCCAAACAAACCGAAATAAACCCAAATAAAACACAATAAAACCCAAATACAACCAAATAAAACCCAAATAAAACCCAAATAAAAGCCCAAACCATGGAACTAAACCCAAAAAAAAATCGAAATAAAACCGAAATAAACCGAAATAAACCAGAAATAAACCCAAATAAACCAAATAAAACCAAAGAAACGGAAATAAACCCAAAAAACGGAAATAAACAAATAAAAAACCCCAAATAAACCCAAATAAGGCATCCCAAATCCCAAAACCACATCCCAAACCCTAAACAACCCCATCCCAAATTCAAACCAGGCCCCCCCAAATCCCCCAAAAAAACCCAAATCCTAAAAAAACCCATCTCATATCCCAAATAATCCCCCCCAAATCCCAAATCCCAAGTAATTTCCCCCACATCCCAAACCCCAATAACGCCCCCATCCCAAATCCCACACAATCGCCCCAAATCCCAAATCACCCCACAATCCCAAATCCCAAATAACTTCCCCCAAATCCCAAATAACCTCACATATCCCAAATACTTCCCCCAAATCCCAAATCACCCCCCAAATCCCAAATCACCCCACAATCCTAAATCCCAAGTAACCCCCCCAAATCCCAAATAAACCCCCAAATCCCAAATAACAGCCCAACCCCCCCCAAATCCCAAATAATCCCCCATCCTAAATCCCAAATCACCCCCCAAATCCCCAATAAACCCCACAATCCCCAATTCCCAAATAACCCCCCCCATCCTAAATCCCAAATCACCCCCAAATCCCAAATAAATCCACAAATCCCAAATCCCACACAGTCGCCCCAAATCCCAAATAACTTCTCCCAAATCCCAAAGAACCCCTCAATCCCAAATCCACAATCCCAAATCCCAAATAACCTCGCAATCCCAAATTCCAAATAACCCCACAATCCCAAATCCACAATCCCAAATCCCAGATAATTTCCCCCAAATCCCAAATTCTAAATTAACCCTCAATCCCAAATCCCAAATAAACCCTTAATCCCAAATCACCCCTCAATCCCAAATCCCAAATAACCCCCCAAATCCCAAACAACCCCCCAATCCCAAATTAACCCTCAATCCCAAATAACCCCCCAAATCCCAAATCCCAAATCCCAAATAACCCCACAATCCCAAATCCCAAACCCCTCAATCCCACATAACCCCCCCCCCACCAAATCCCAAATCCCAAAATCGCCGGCCCCCGCCCCTGCCCGGCGCGGGGAATTGTGGGAAATTCCCGCCGAGCATCCGCCCGCTGCACCCCCACCCCAAAAACCGCCCGGGGACCCCAAAACTGGGGGAAAAAAGGGGGAAAACGGGAAAAAATTGCGGAAAAGTGGGGAAAAGGGAAAAAAGGGGAAAAAAGAGGGATTTGGGATTCGGGGATTTGGGATTTGGGGGTTCGGGATTCGGGGGTCCGGGGATTTGGGGTTCGGGAATTCGGGGATTCAGGGATTTGGGATTTGGGGGTTCGGGATTTGGGGTCCGGGGATTTGGGGTTCAGGAATTCGGGGATTCAGGGATTTGGGATTTGGGGGTTCGGGATTTGGGGTCCGGGGATTTGGGGTTCAGGAATTCGGGGATTCAGGGATTTGGGATTTGGGGGTTCGGGATTTGGGGTCCGGGGATTTGGGGTTCAGGAATTCGGGGATTCAGGGATTTGGGATTTGCGGATTTGGGGGTTCGGGGATTTGTGGATTTGGGGTTCGGGAATTCGGGGATTCAGGGATTTGGGATTTGGGGGTTCGGGATTTGGGGTCCGGGGATTTGGGGTTCAGGAATTCGGGGATTCAGGGATTTGGGATTTGCGGATTTGGGGGTTCGGGGATTTGTGGATTTGGGGTTCGGGAATTCGGGGATTCAGGGATTTGGGATTTGGGGGTTCGGGATTTGGGGTCCGGGGATTTGGGGTTCGGGAATTCGGGGATTCAGGGATTTGGGATTTGGGGGTTCGGGATTTGGGGTCCGGGGATTTGGGGTTCAGGAATTCGGGGATTCAGGGGTTCAGGATTTGGGGGTTCGGGATTTGGGGGTTTAGGGATTTTGGGTTCAGGGATTTGGGATTTGCGGATTTGGGGGTTCGGGGATTTGTGGATTTGGGGTTTGGGACTTCGGGGGTTCGGGGATTTGGGATCTGCGGATTCGAGGTTCACGGATTTGGAGATTTGGGGCTGGAAGATTTGGGGGTTCGGGAATTTGGGGATTTGGGGTTCAGGAATTCAGGGTTTGGGAATTCGGGGATTTGGAGTTCAGGAATTCGGGGATTCAGGGATTTGGGAATTCGGGGATTTGGGAATTTGGAGTTCGGGGATTCAGGTTTCGGGGTTCGGGGATTTGGGATTGGGGAATTCGGGGATTTGGGATTCAGTGATCGGGAATTCAGGATTCGGGGTTCGGGGATTCGCGGATTTGGGGGTTCGGGAATTCGGGATTTGGGGTTCAGGAGTTCGTGGATTTGGGATTCGGGGATTCGGGGTTCGGGGGTTCAGGGATTTGGGATTCAGGATCGGCAATTCGGGGTTCGAAAATTCGTAAATTTGGGATTCGGGAATTTGGGATTCGGGGTTCGGGAGCTCGCGGATTTGGGGTTCGGGGATTTGGGATTCAGGGATCGGGAGTTTGGGGTTCGGGAATTCGCGGGTTTTGGGGTTCGGGGATTTGGGATTCAGGGATCGGGAATTCGGGGTTCGAGAATTCGTAAATTTGGGATTCGGGGTTCGGGAGCTGGCGGATTTGGGGTTCGGGGATTTGGGATTCAGGGATCGGGAATTCGGGATTCAAGAATTCGCAAATTTGGGATTCGGGAATTTGGGATTCGGGGTTCGGGAGTTCGCGGATTTGGGGTTCGGGGATTTGGGATTCAGGGATCGGGAGTTTGGGGTTCGGGAATTCGCGGGTTTTGGGGTTCGGGGATTTGGGATTCAGGGATCGGGTATTCGGGGTTCGAAAATTCGTAAATTTGGGATTCGGGAATTTGGGATTCGGGGTTCGGGAGCTCGCGGATTTGGGATTCGGGGATTTGGGATTCAGGGATCGGGAATTCGGGATTCAAGAATTCGCAAATTTGGGATTCGGGAATTTGGGATTCGGGGATTCGCGGATTTGGGGGTTCGGGGATTCGCGGATTTGGGGGTTCGGGAATTCGGGATTTGGGGTTCAGGAGTTCGCGGATTTGGGATTCGGGGATTTGGGATTCAGGGACCGGGAATTTGGGATTTGGGGTTCGGGGATTCAGGGATCGGGAATTTGGGATTCGGGGTTTGGGGAATTCGGGGGTTCGGGATTTGGGGGTTCGGGGTTCCCGCAGCCCCGCTCCCTACCCTCGGTCTCGGTCCCGTTCCCGGTCCCGTTCCCGTTCCCGTTCCCGGTCCCGCTCCCGGTCCCGCTTTATCCGCGGCCGCTCCCGGAGCTTTCTGGAACGGCCCCGCCCCCGGGCCCGCCCATGGCCACGCCCCCGGCCACGCCCCCCGTCCCGCGCTAATTAAATAATTAATTCATTGATTGCTCAATCCCGGAACTGCCCCGGGAACTCCCGGCACGGCCCGGGGGGGGTTCGCTAATTAATTAATTAATTAATTACTTAATTAATTCCCGACCCGGCCCCGGGGGGATTCGCTAGTTAATTAATTAATTAATTAATTCCCGACCCGGCCCCGGGGGGATTCGCTAATTAATTGATTAATTAATTAATTCCCGACCCGATCCCGGGGGGGGAGGTTCGCAAATTAATTGATTAATTAATTAATTCCCGACCCGGCCCCGGGGGAGTTCGCAAATTAATTAATTAATTAATTAATTAATTAATTCCCGACGCGGCCCCGGGGGGGGAGGTTCACAAATTAATTGATTGATTAATTAATTAATTCCTGACCCGGCCCCGGGGGGATTCGCTAGTTAATTAATTAATTAATTAATTCCCGACCCGGCCCCGGGGGGATTCGCTAATTAATTAATTAATTAATTAATTCCCGGCACGGCCCCGGGGGGATTCGCTAATTAATTAATTAATTAATTGCCGACCCGGCCCCGGGGGGATTCGCTAATTAATTAATTAATTAATTAATTGCCGACCCGGCCCCGGGGGGATTCGCTAATTAATTAATTAATTAATTACCGACCCGGCCCCGGGGAGGGGGGGGCGGTTCGCAAATATTAATTAGTTAATTCATTAATTAATTCCCGCAACTCTCCCGCGAATTCCCGATCCGGCCCCGGGGGGGGAGTTCGCTAATTAATTAATCAATTAATTAATTCTCGGAACTCTCCCGGGGAAACTGAGGCACAGCCCCGGATCCCCCCCCGGAACCCAAATTCTCTGGGGAAACTGAGGCACAGCCCTGGACCGCCCCGGGAACCCAAATTCCACCTGGGAAACTGAGGCACAGCGCCGGATCCCCCCCCTGAACCCAAATTCCACCAGGGAAACTGAGGCACAGCGCCGGATCCCCCCCCGGAACCCAAATTCCACCAGGGAAACTGAGGCACAGCCCCGGATCCCCCCCCTGAACCCAAATTCCACCAGGGAAACTGAGGCACAGCGCCGGATCCCCCCCCGGAACCCAAATTCCACCAGGGAAACTGAGGCACAGCCCCGGATCCCCCCCGGGAACCCCAAATTCCACCAGGGAAACTGAGGCACAGCCCCGGATCGCCCCCCGGAACCCAAATTCCACCAGGGAAACTGAGGCACAGCCGCGGATTTCCCCCCGGGACCCCAAATTCTACCAGGGAAACTGAGGCACAGCCCCGGATCCACCCCGGGACACCAAAATCCCACGGGAAACTGAGGCACAGCCCGGATCGCCCCGGGGACCCCAAATTCCACCAGGGAAACTGAGGCACAGCCCCGGATCCCCCCCGGGAACCCAAATTCCACCAGGGAAACTGAGGCACAGCCCCGGATCCCCCCCGGGAACCCCAAATTCCCCGGGGAAACTGAGGCACAGCGCCGGATCCCCCCCGGGAACCCCAAATTCCACCTGGGAAACTGAGGCACAGCCCCGGATCCCCCCCGGGAACCCCAAATTCCCCGGGGAAACTGAGGCACAGCCCCGGATCCCCCCCGGGAACCCCAAATTCCCCGGGGAAACTGAGGCACAGCCCCGGATCCCTCCCGGGACCCCAAATTCCTCCAGGGAAACTGAGGCACAGCCCTGGACCGCCCCGGGAACCCAAATTCCACCAGGGAAACTGAGGCACAGCCCCGGATCCCCCCCAGGAATGTCACATTCCTGGGGAAACTGAGGCACAGTCCCGCATCCCCCCCGGGAACCCAAATTCCCCCGGGGAAACCGAGGCACAGTCCTGGATCTCCTCCGGGAACCCAAATTCCCCCAGGGAAACTGAGGCACAGCACCGGATCCCCCCAGGAACCCAAATTCCACCAGGGAAACTGAGGCACAGCCCCGGATCCGGCCCCGGGAACCCAAATTCCACCAGGGAAACTGAGGCACAGCCCCGGATCCCTCCCGGGACCCCAAATTCCACCAGGGAAACTGAGGCACAGCGCCGGATCCTCCCCGGGAACCCAAATTCCCCGGGGAAACTGAGGCACAGCCCCGGATCCCCTCCCGGAACCCAAATTCCACCAGGGAAACTGAGGCACAACCCCGGATCCGGCCCGGGAACCCCAAATTCCCCCGGGAAACTGAGGCACAGCCCCGGATCCCCCCCGGGAACCCCAAATTCCCCCGGGAAACTGAGGCACAGCCCCGGATCCCCCCCGGGAACCCCAATTCCCCGGGGAAACTGAGGCACAGCCCCGGATCCCCCCCAGGACACCAAAATCCCCGGGGAAACTGAGGCACAGCCCCGGATCCCCCCCGGGAACCCCAAATTCCCCGGGGAAACTGAGGCACAGCCCCGGATCCCCCCCGGGAACCCCAAATTCCCCGGGGAAACTGAGGCACAGCCCCGGATCCCTCCCGGGACCCCAAATTCCTCCAGGGAAACTGAGGCACAGCCCTGGACCGCCCCGGGAACCCAAATTCCACCAGGGAAACTGAGGCACAGCCCCGGATCCCCCCCAGGAATGTCACATTCCTGGGGAAACTGAGGCACAGTCCCGCATCCCCCCCGGGAACCCAAATTCCCCCGGGGAAACCGAGGCACAGTCCTGGATCTCCTCCGGGAACCCAAATTCCCCCAGGGAAACTGAGGCACAGCACCGGATCCCCCCAGGAACCCAAATTCCACCAGGGAAACTGAGGCACAGCCCCGATCCGGCCCCGGGAACCCCAAATTCCACCAGGGAAACTGAGGCACAGCCCCGGATCCCTCCCGGGACCCCAAATTCCACCAGGGAAACTGAGGCACAGCGCCGGATCCGGCCCGGGAACCCCAAATTCCCCCGGGAAACTGAGGCACAGCCCCGGATCCCTCCCGGGACCCCAAATTCCCCCAGGGAAACTGAGGCACAGCGCCGGATCCCCCCCGGGAACCCCAAATTCCTCCAGGGAAACTGAGGCACAGCGCCGGATCCCCCCCCGGGAACCCAAATTCCCCGGGGAAACTGAGGCACAGCACCGGATCCCCCCCCCGGAACCCCAAATTCCTCCAGGGAAACTGAGGCACAGCCCCGGATCCTCCCCGGGACCCCAAATTCCCACAGGGAAACTGAGGCACAGCCCCGGATCCCCCCCGGGAACCCCAAATTCCACCAGGGAAACTGAGGCACAGCCCCGGATCCCCCCCAGGACACCAAAATCCCCGGGGAAACTGAGGCACAGCCCCGGATCCCCCCCCGGAACCCAAATTCTCTGGGGAAACTGAGGCACAGCCCCGGATCCTTCCCCCCCCCCCGCCCTGAATTCCCGCTCCTTCCTGGAGCTGCAGCATTCCTGGGGAAACTGAGGCACAACCCCCCCCCCCCCATCGTCGCAACCCCCCCCCCTCCAAAATTCCCGCTCCTTCCTGGCACATTCCAGGGGAAACTGAGGCACAGCCCCTCCCCCACATCCTGGGACCCCCCCAAATTCCCGCTCCTTCCTGCGGCATTCCTGGGGAAACTGAGGCACAGTTCCCCCCAGTCGTGGGATCCCTGCAAATTCCCTCCCCAAACTCCTGGAGCTGCACATTCCAGGGGAAACTGAGGCACGGCCCCCCCAACCCCTCCCATCTTGGGACCCCCCCCCCCCCAGATTCCCGCTCCTTCCTGTGGCATTCCAGGGGAAACTGAGGCACAAACACTTCCCCGCCCCCCCCCCTCCATACTGGGGCCCCCCAAATTCCCTCCCCAAATCCCCACCCCTTCATGTGGCATTCCAAGGGAAACTGAGGCACAGCCCCCCCCCCCCCCGCTTTCCATCCTGGGATCCCCGAAATTCCCGCCACAAACTCCTGGAGCTGCACATTCCAGGGGAAACTGAGGCACGCCCCCCCCTCTCCCATCTTGGGACCCTCCAAATTCCCGCTCCTTCCCGTAGCATTCCAGGGGAAACTGAGGCACAGCCCCCCCCCCCCCATCCTGGGATCCCCCCAAATTCCCACCCCTTCCTGAAGCTGCAGAATTCCAGGGGAAACTGAGGCACGACCCCTCCCAATCCTGGGATCCCCCAAATTCCCTCCCCAAATTCCTTCTCCTTCCCGGAGATGCTCATTCCGGGGGAAACTGAGGCACAGCGCCTGTCGTCATTCTGAACACCTCCCCCACCCCCAAATTCCTTCTCCTTCCTGGCGCGTTCCGGGGGAAACTGAGGCACACCCCCTTCCCCCCCGCCCCAGTCATCCTAGAAGCCCCCAAATTCCCGCCCCAAATTCCCGCTCCTTCCCGGAGCTGCAGAATTCCTGGGGAAACTGAGGCACGGTCCCCCCCTATCATCCTGGGACCGCCCCCCCCAAATTCCCGGAGCTGCAGAATTCCAGGGGAAACTGAGGCACGGCCCCCCCCGCTATCATCTTGCCCCCCCCCCCCCCCGAATTCCTGGAACTGCAGAATTCCTGGGGAAACTGAGGCACGGTCCCCCTTATCATCCTGGGACCCCCCCCGAATTCCCGGAGCTGCACATTCCAGGGGAAACTGAGGCATGGTCCCCTCCCATCATCCTGGGATCCCCCCAGATTCCCGGAGCTGCAGAATTCCAGGGGAAACTGAGGCACGGTCCCCCCCTCTATCATCTTGGCCCCCCCCCCCCCAATTCCTGGAGCTGCAGAATTCCAGGGGAAACTGAGGCACGGTCCCCCCCGCTATCATCCTGGGATCCCCCCGAATTCCCAGAGCTGCAGAATTCCAGGGGAAACTGAGGCACGGTCCCCTCCCATCATCCTGGGACCCCCCCCCCCCCCCCGAATTCGCGGAGCTGCACATTCCTGGGGAAACTGAGGCACGCCCCCCGCTCCCGGCCGTCCGTCATTCCCGGGGCTGCACATTCCAGGGGAAACTGAGGCACGCCCCCCGCTCCCGGCCGTTCATCATTCCCGAGGCTGCCCCGTCCCGGGAGAACAAAGGGAACGGGGGGCGGCGCGCGGGGAGCGGGATCGGGACCGGGACCGCCCCGAGGGGACACGGACCGGGATCGGGACCGGGATCGGGATCGGGATCGGGATCGGGATCGGGATCGGCACCGGGAACGGGATCGGGACCGGGATCGGGATCGGGATCGGGAACGGGAACGGGATCGGGAACGGGATCGGGATCGGGAACGGGATCGGGAATGGGATCGGGATCGGGAACGGGACCGGGACCGGGACCGCCCCCGCCCCGAGGGGACACGGAGCGGGATCGGGACCGGGATCGGGATCGGGAACGGGATCGGGAACGGGACCGGGATCGGGAACGGGATCGGGATCGGGATCGGGATCGGGATCGGGATCGGGAACGGGATCGGGATCGGGATCGGGAACGGGACCGGGACCGGGACCGCCCCCGCCCCGAGGGGACACGGAGCGGGATCGGGACCGGGATCGGGATCGGGAACGGGATCGGGAACGGGACCGGGATCGGGAACGGGATCGGGATCGGGATCGGGATCGGGATCGGGATCGGGAACGGGATCGGGATCGGGATCGGGAACGGGACCGGGACCGGGACCGCCCCCGCCCCGAGGGGACACGGAGCGGGATCGGGACCGGGATCGGCACCGGGATCGGCACCGGGATCGGTATCCGGACCGGGATCGGGATCGGGATCGGGACCCTCTGCCCGGCTGCGGACCCCGGAGCGGGTACGGGACACTCGGGGGGCTGCGGGACCCCGGGAATGAGGGGGAAATTCCCGGAATGCGGGGGAGATCCCGGGAATGCGGGGGGGGGGGACCTCGGGAATGCGGGGGGATCCCGGGAATGCGGGGGAACAGTCGGGGGCTGCGGGACCCCGGGAATGCGGGGGGATCCCGGGAATGCGGGGGGACCCCGGGAATGCGGGGGGGATCCCGGGAATGCGGGGGGACCCCGGGAATGCGGGGGGGATCCCGGGAATGCGGGGGGATCCCGGGAATGCGGGGGGACACTCAGGGAGTTACGGGACCCCGGGAATGCGGGGGGATCCCGGGAATGCGGGGGGATCCCGGGAATGCGGGGGGATCCCGGGAATGCGGGGGGATCACGGGAATGCGGGGGGGATCCCGGGAATGCGGGGGGACCCCGGGAATGCGGGGGGACACTCAGGGAGTTACGGGATCCCGGGAATGCGGGGGGATCCCGGGAATGCGGGGGGATCACGGGAATGCGGGGGGGATCCCGGGAATGCGGGGGGATCCCGGGAATGCGGGGGGAACACTCAGGGAGTTACGGGATCCCGGGAATGCGGGGGGATCCCGGGAATGCGGGGGGATCCCGGGAATGCGGGGGGACACTCAGGGAGTTATGGGATCCCGGGAATGCGGGGGGATCCCGGGAATGCGGGGGGACACTCAGGGAGTTATGGGATCCCGGGAATGCGGGGGGATCCCGGGAATGCGGGGTGATCCCGGGAATGCGGGGGGACACTCAGGGAGTTACGGGATCCCGGGAATGCGGGGGGATCCCGGGAATGCGGGGGGATCCCGGGAATGCGGGGGGACGGCGGGATCGGGCCGGGCCGGGCCGGTTGCTCCCGGGCCGCGCTCGGCGGGGGGGGCATGTCGCGACATGTCGGCCGTGTCGGGACACGTCCCGCCGGGCTCTCCCGGGGGTTCCTTTTCCCCCGGGGGTCGCTGCCCCGCTCGGGGGGGGGGTCCCGGCCCCACGGGAGGGGAAATTTGGGGCGCGGGGCTGCGGGAGGGGCGGCCGTGCCGGGGGGGGGGTCACTCCCGGCTCTGCTCCCGCAGCCCCGGCGGCAGCGGGGACGTTCCCGGGACCGGGACACCCGCCGAGAATCACCGGAGCGGGGACATTCCCGGGGACCGGGAAACCCGCCGGGAATCATTCCCGCAGACCGGGACACCCGCCGGGAATCACCGGACCGGGAAACCCACCGGGAATCATTCCCGGGACCGGGACACCCGCCGGGAATCATTCCCGGGACCGGGACACCCGCCGGGAATCACCGGACCAGGACACCCGCCGGGAACCACCGGAGCGGGAGCAGCGACATTCCCGGGACCGGAACACCTGCCGGGAATCACCGGACCGGGAAACCCACCGGGAATCATTCCTGGGGACCGGGACACCCGCCGGGAATCATTCCCGCAGACCGGGACACCCGCCGGGAATCACCGGAGCAGGGACATTCCCGGGACCGGGACACCCGCCGGGAATCACCGGAGAGGGAGCGGGGACATTCCCGGGACCGGGACACCCGCCGGGAATCATTCCCGCAGACCGGGACACCCGCCGGGAATCACCGGAGCGGGGACATTCCCGGGGACCAGGACACCCGCCGGGAACCACCGGAGAGGGAGCGGGGACATTCCCGAGACCGGGACACCTGCCAGGAATCACCGGAGAGGGAGCGGGACATTCCCGAGACCGGGACACCCGCCGGGAATCATTCCCGGGGACCGGGACACCCGCCGGGAATCACCGGAGCGGGGCCGGGGCCGGGGCCGGGGCCGTGACCTCGGTGCCCCCGGAAAGAGCCCGCACCTTCCTCCTCCTCCTCGTCCCCAACTTCCTCTTCCTCCCCGGGGCACGGAGCCGTCGGGCCGCCGCTCCTGGGACACCGCAGGGACATCCCGGGACCGCCGGAGCTCCCGGGACACTCCCGGGACACTCTCGGGACTGCCGGAATTCCCGGGACATTTTTGGGACTGCCGGAATTCCCGGGACACCCCTGGGACACTCGTGGGACTGAGACAATTCCCGGGACACCCCCGGGACACCCCCGGGACTGCCGGAATTCCTGGGACACTCTTGGGACTGCCGGAATTCCCGGGACACCCCTGGGACTGCCGGAATTTCCGGGACACTCTTGGGACTGCCGGAATTCCCGGGACACCCCCGGGACTGCCGGAATTCCCGGGACAGCCGCGGGACTGCCGGCGCTCCCGGGCCGCGCCAAGGCCCGGTGAGGTGAGCGGGCCCCGTTTCCTTCCCGCTCTCCGGGGCCATGTCCTGCTTCCCGTTCCTGCGGAGGAGGCGCCCAGCGGATCCGCCCGGTGCCGGGCACCGCGGAGCTTCCCCGGAGGATCCACCGGGAGCCGCCGGGCCCCGGCAGCCGCAGCCGGAGCTGGGGAGCAATCCCGGCGGGATCCGAGGCCTCGGGAAGGACTCCGGGGACAAGGCCGGTGTCCCGCGGCAAGCCCGGAACGGGAATGTGCCGAGGGAAGGGACGGCTCGGCGCCGGGCCCCGCTCCCGCCCCGAACTGGGAGAGGAGAGGATGAGGAGGGAGAGCCCAGCGGCAATTCCCGGGACGTGGACACAGACATGGACAGTGCCAGCCGGAACGGGAATGTGCCGAGGGAAGGGACGGCTCGGCGCCGGGCCCCGCTGCCGCCCCGAACTGGGAGAGAAGAGGATGAGGAGGGAGAGCCCAGCGGCAATTCCCAGAACCAGGACACGGACATGGACATGGACACGGGCACGGACATGGACAGTGCCAGCCGGAACGGGAATGTGCCGAGGATGGATCGGCCTTGGGTCCCGCTCCGGGCTGGGAGAGGAGAGGATGAGGAGGGAGAGCCCAGCGGCGATTCCCGGAGCCGGGACACGGACACGGACAGTGCCAGCCAGAACGGGAATGTGCCGAGGGAAGGGAGGGCTTGGGTCCCGCTCCGGGCTGGGAGAGGAGAGGATGAGGAGGGAGAGCCCAGCGGCAATTCCCAGAACCAGGAGAGGGACATGGACACGGACAGTGCCAGCCGGAACGGGAATGTGCCGAGGGAAGGGAGGGCTCGGGTCCCGCTCCGGGCTGGGAGAGGAGAGGATGAGGATGGAGAGCCCAGCGGCGATTCCCGGAGCCGGGCCGCGGACGCTGCCGCGGAGCCTGGGCCGGGAGCGGAGCGCAGGGAGTGGCTCTGGCAGCGGCTGCGCCGGCTGGGAGAGGACACGGAGGGCTGGGAAGGGAAATCCACGGCGGAGCTGGCGGCCGGGCTGGCGCGGCGCATCGCGGGGACGCCGCTCCGTGACTACCCCGCGGAGCCGGGAACCCGCGGCGCCCGGCGGGAGCGCGGCCCCGGAGCCAGCCCGGAGCGCGGAGATCCCGGAGGGATTTACGGGAGCCTCCTCAGAATGCTGAGGGGCATCGGGAACGCTGAGAGTGTGGAGGAGAAATCGGAGCAGAAGCAGGGCCCCAGAGCCAGCCCGGAGCGCAGCGTTCCTGGTGGGATTAACGGGAGCCACCTGGGACTGCTGAGGGGCATCGGGAAGGTCGAGAATGGGGAGGAGAAATCAGAGCAGAAGCAGGCACAGGGCCCCAGAGCCAGCCCAGAGCACGGCATTCCCGCTGGGATTAACGGGAGCCACCTTGGACTGCTGAGGGTCATCAGGAAGGTCGAGAATGGGGAGGAGAAATCGGAGCAGAAGCAGGAGCAGGGCCGCAGAGCCAGCCCGGAGCGCGGCGTTCCCGGTGGGATTAACGGGAGCCACCTGGGACTGCTGAGAGTCATCGGGAATGCCGAGAGTGTGGAGGAGGGCTCGGAGCAGGCACAGGGCCCCGGAGCCAGCCCGGAGCGCGGCATTCCCGGTGGGATTAACGGGAGCCACCTGGGACTGCTGAGGGTCACCGGGAATGCCGAGAATGCAGAAGAGGGCTCGGAACAGGCACAGGGCCCCGGAGCCAGCGCAGAGCGCAGCGTTCCTGGTGGGATTAACGGGATCCACCTGGGACTGCTGAGGGGCATCGGGAATGCCGAGAGTGTGGAGGAGAAATCGGAGCAGAATCAGGTCCCCAGAGCCAGCCCGGAGCGTGGCATTCCCGGTGGGATTAACGGGAGCCACCTGGGACTGCTGAGGGTCACCGGGAATGCCGAGAATGGGGAGGAGAAATCAGAGCAGGAGGAGAAGCAGAGCTCCAGAGCCAGCCCAGACAGCAACATTCCTGGTGGGATTAATGGGATCCACCTGGGACTGCTGAGCGTCATCGGGAATGCCGAGAACGTGGAGGGCTCGGAGCAGGTGCAAGGCTCTGGAGCCAGCCCGGAGCGCGGCATTCCCAGCAGGATTAACGGGAGCCACCTGGGACTGCTGAGGGTCATCGGGAACACCAAGAGTGTGGAGGAGGGCTCCCAGCGGGAGCCGGGCCCCAGAGCCAGCCCCGAGCATGGCATTCCCGGTGGGATTAACGGGAGCCACCTGGGACTGCTGAGGGTCATCGGGAATGCCAAGAATGGAGAGGAGAAATCGGAGCAGGAGCGGGGTCACGGAGCCAGCCAGGACAGCAACATTCCCGGTGGGATTAACGGGAGCCACCTGGGACTGCTGAGGGTCACCGGGAACACCAAGAATGGAGAGGAGGGCTCCCAGCGGGAGCCGGGCCCCAGAGCCAGCCTGGAGCGCGGTGTTCCCGGCAGGATTAATGGGAGCCACCTGGGACTGCCGAGTGTCATCGGGAATGCCAAGAACGCGGAGGAGGGCTCGGAGCAGGCACAGGGCTCCAGAGCCAGCCCGGAGCACGGCGTTCCCGGCGGGATGAACGGGAGCCACCTGGGACTGCTGAGGGTCACCGGGAACACCAAGAATGGAGAGGAGGGCTCGGAGCAGGCACAGGGCCCTGGAGCCAGCCCGGAGCGCGGCATTCCCCCTGGGATTAACGGGAGCCACCTGGGACTGCTGAGGGTCATCGGGAATGCCGAGAATGGAGAGGAGAAATCGGAGCAGGAGGAGAAGCAGGGCTCCAGAGCCAGCCCCGAGCATGGCATTCCCGGCAGGATTAACGGGAGCCACCTGGGACTGCTGAGGGTCATCGGGAACACCAAGAATGGAGAGGAGGGCTCGGAGCAGAAGCAGGGCCCCGGAGCCAGCCGGGACAGCAACATTCCCGGTGGGAATAACGGGAGCCACCTGGGACTGCTGAGTGTCATCGGGAATGCCGAGAATGGAGAGGAGAAATCAGAGCAGGAGGAGAAGCAGGGCCCCAGAGCCAGCCTGGAGCGCAGCATTCCCGGTGGGAATAATGGGAGCCACCTGGGACTGCTGAGGGTCATCGGGAATGCCGAGAATGGGGAAGAGAAATCAGAGCAGGAGCAGAAGCAGGGCCCCAGAGCCAGCGCAGAGCATGGCATTCCCGGCAGGATTAACGGGAGCCACCTGGGAATGTTGAGAGTCATCAGGAATGCCGAGAAAGCAGAGGAGGGCTCGGAGCAGGCGCAAGGCTCCAGAGCCAGCCCCGAGCATGGCATTCCCGGCAGGATTAACGGGAGCCACCTGGGACTGCTGACGGTCACCGGGAATGCCGAGAATGGGGAGGAGAATTTGGAGCAGGAGCGGGGCCCTGGAGCCAGCGCAGACAGCAACATTCCCGGTGGGATTAACGGGAGCCACCTGGGACTGCTGAGGGTCACCGGGAACACCAAGAATGGGGAGGAGAAATCGGAGCAGAATCAGGTCCCCAGAGCCAGACCAGAGAGCGGCATTCCCGCTGGGATTAGTGGGAGCCACCTGGGACTGCTGAGGGTCATCGGGAATGTCAAGAAAGCAGAGGAGGGCTCGGAGCAGGCACAGGGCCCTGGAGCCAGTGCAGAGCACGGCGTTCCAGGTGGGATTAGTGGGAGCCACCTGGGACTGCTGAGGGGCATCGGGAAGGCCAAGAATGGGGAGCATAGCAGGATACTGGGGTACCAAGGGGATAATGGGATAACAACGGGATAGCGGGATAATGGGGTAATGGGATAATGGGGTAACGGGATAATGGGGTGACAATGGGATAACAGGAAAAAGGGATAACGCAATAATGAGGTAATGGATAAAACGGGATAACAACGGGATAATGGGATAACGGGATAACAACGGGATAATGGGATAACGGGGTAACGGGATAACAATGGGATAACAGTGGGATAACAATGGATATTGTGGGAACAGTGGGAGTAATGGGATAACGGGATAATGGGGTGACAGGACAACAATGGGATAACGGGATAACAGAGTAATGGGATAACGGGATAATAGGGTAACAGGATAACAACGGGATAACAATGGGATAGCAGAGTAATGGGATATAGGGCTAACGGGATAATGGGATAATAGGGTAACAGGATAACAATGGGATAACGGGATAACAGGATAATGGCATAACGGGATAATGGGGTAACAGGGTAACAATGGGATAGCAGAGTAATGGGATAACGGGATAACGGGATAATGGGATAATAGGGTAACAGGACAACAGTGGGATAACGGGATAACAGAGTAACGGGATAATGGGGTAACAGGGTAACAAGACAACAATGGGATAACGGGATAACAGAGTAATGGGATAACGGGATAATAGGGTAACAGGACAACAATGGGATAACGGGATAAGAGAGTAACGGGATAACGGGCTGGCGAGGAGAACGGGTACCGGGGTTCCGGGATAACGGCCGGACTCTCCCCGGCTCAGGCGGGAGAAGCTCCGGGAAGGGCTCCGCGCGTCGGGAGCTCCGGAGCGGCTCCAGGAGACGCCGCCGGCGCAGGGAACGCTCCCGGAGCGAATTCCCCGGCGCCGCGCCCGCCTGGCCAGCGCCGGCTCCTCCACCTCCGGCGGGCTGGAAAACCGCTCCGCGACCCCGGGCAGCACCGGGAGCGGCTGCGGAATTCCCTGCGGGACCCGGCCCGGCGGCGGAGCTCCGGCCTGGCGCAGAATTCCCGGCGGCTCCGCTCGAAGGCGGACGAGGGGGACGCTGGAGCAGGCGGCGGCCGAGCGGCGGAGCCCGGCGCGGCTCCTCGGGACCGGCGCGGGGCCTCGGAGCGCGGAGAGAGAGCCCCCCAAGTTCCCTCCCTTTGCCTCACGGCCGCCGCAAGGAGCCCGCGGGCCCCCGACAGGAGTCCTGGCCTGGCCCAGTGGCCACTGCCGCTCGCCTGGTGGCCACCAGCGGGGTCTGGCTGTGGCCAGCGCTGGCTTGTCCCCGCGTGCCCGCAGCTGCTCCAGCGGCCACGGGGCTCCGCACAAGGGCCCACGGAGCCTCCCACCTTCAGGCCAGGAGCCACCGGCTTGGGTAAAAACCTGAATAAAATGTGATTTTCTGGGAGGATTTCGGTGCAGCCCCACGGAGCACGGCGAGTCTGCGGTGGCGCCATCGAGGATCTCTCCTCGGCGGTGGCAGCTGCAATTCCCCCAATTCCCCCAGTTCCCCCAATTCCTCCAGTTCCCACAGTTCCCCCAGTTCCCCTTCCCCTCTTTTCCCTCTGTCCTTTATTCCCTTTCCTGCCCCCTCTCTCCGTCGCGCTTGCTGTCGCTGCCGCAATAAAGCTGCGCTTTGTGGCCACCGAACCGAGTCCCCCTCGCCTTCCTGCGCTCTTGGGCTCGGTCCGCCAACCCTCGCGGCGGCCCCGGGGCTCGGGGGTCCCGGGGATGCTCCAGGAGGCCGTGGAGGAGCCGCGGGAGCGCTCGGGGGTCCCGGGGATGCTCCGGGACGGGGACGGAGGAGCCCCCGGAGCGTTCGGGGGTCCCGAGGATGTTCGGAGCAGCCGCGGGAGCGCTCGGGGGTCCCGGGGATTGCTCGGAGCGGCCCCAGAGGAACCGCGGGAGCGCTCGGGGGTCCCGGGGATGTTCGGAGGAGCCGCGGGAAGGCTCGGGGGTCCCGGGGATGCTCGGTGCGGCCCCGGAGGAGCCGCGGGAGGGCTCGGGGGTCCCGGGGATTGCTCGGAGGAGCCGCGGGAGCGCTCGGGGGTCCCGGGGATGCTCGGAGGAGCCGCGGGAGCGCTCGGGGGTCCCGGGGATGCTCCAGGAGGCAGCGGAGGAGCGGCGGGAGCGCTCGGGGGTCCCGGGGATGCTTCAGGAGGCCCCAGAGGAGCCGCGGGAGCACTCGGGGGTCCCGGGGATGCTTCAGGAGGCCCCAGAGGAGCCGCGGGAGCGCTCGGGGGTCCCGGGGATGCTCGGAGGAGCCGCGGGGGCGCTCTCGGGGGTCCCGGGGATGCTCGGAGGAGCCGCGGGGGCGCTCTCGGGGGTCCCGGGGATGCTCGGAGGAGCCGCGGGAGCGCTCGGGGGTCCCGGGAATGCTCGGAGGAGCCGCGGGAGCGCTCGGGGGTCCCGGGGATTGCTCGGAGCGGCCCCAGAGGAACCGCGGGGGCGCTCGGGGGTCGCGGGGATGTTCGGAGGAGCCGCGGGAGCGCTCGGGGGTCCCGGGGATGCTCCAGGAGGCCCCAGAGGAACCGCGGGAGCGCTCGGGGGTCCCGGGGATGTTCGGAGGAGCCGCGGGAGCGCTCGGGGGTCCCGGGGATGTTCGGAGGAGCCGCGGGAGCGCTCGGGGGTCCCGGGGATGCTCGGAGGAGCCGCGGGGGCGCTCTCGGGGGTCGCGGGGATGCTCGGAGGTCAGCGCGCGGTGACGGAGGGAACGCGGCTGTCTCAGGGACAGCAGGGACCGGGGGGGGATCGTCCTGATCCCCGGGTCTGGGATGGGATCATCCCGGGGACGGCAGGGAGGTGACTCTCCTTGGGATGGGGCGGGAATTCGGGAATCCTGATCCCAAATCAGGATGTGGGTCCCAAATCAGGATCGTGGGTTTGGGGCTGTCCTAGAGAGAGGTGACCCTTCCCCGGAGGAGGGGTGGGATTTTGGGAATCCTGATCCCAGATCAGCTGGAGGAGGATCCAAATTCCCACCCTGAGGTTTGGGATGGGTTTGGGACGGCAAGGAGGTGACTCTCCTGGGTGGGATTTTGGGAATCCTGATCCCAAATCAGGATCATGGGTTTGGGGCTGTCCTGGAGAGAGGTGACCCTTCCCTGGAGGAGGGGCGGGAATTCGGGAATCCTGATCCCGAGGAACGGGCAGAAGGGGCCGAACAATCCCTGCTGAGGTCTGGGATGGGACCTGGAACATTCCATGGGTTTGGGGCTAAGAGAGGTGACCCCTCCCTGGAGGAGGGGTGGGATTTCCGGAATCCTGATCCCGAATCAGCTGGAGGAGGATCCAAATTCCCACCCTGAGGTTTGGGATAGCAGGGAGGTGACTCTTCCTGGGGATGGGGCGGGATTTTGGGAATCCTGATCCCAGATGAGCTGGAAGAGGATCCAAACCCCGAGGTCCGGGAAGGCACCGGGGTCATCCCGTGGGTTTGGGGCTGTCCTAAAGAGAGGCGACCCTTCCCTGGATGTGGGACGGGAATTCGGGAATCCTGATCCCAAATCAGCTGGAGGAGGATCCAAATCCCACTCTGAAGTTTGGGGTGGGTTTGGGACAGCAGGGAGGTGACTCTCCTGGGTGGGAATTCGGGAATCCTGATCCCAAATCAGGATGTGGGTCCCAAATCAGGGTCGTGGGTTTGGGGCTGTCCTAGAGAGAGGTGACCCTTCCCTGGATGTGGGACGGGAATTCGGGAATCCTGATCCCAAATCAGCTGGAGGAGGATCCAAATCCCACTCTGAAGTTTGGGATGGGTTTGGGACAGCAGGGAGGTGACTCTCCTTGGGATGGGATATTGGGAATCCCGATCCCAAGTCAGGATTTGGGTCCCAAATCAGGATCGTGGGTTTGGGGCTGTCCTAGAGAGAGGCGACCCTTCCCTGGATGTGGGACGGGAATTCGGGAATCCTGATCCCAAATCAGCTGGAGGAGGATCCAAATCCCACTCTGAAGTTTGGGATGGGTTTGGGACAGCAGGGAGGTGACTCTCCTGGGTGGGATTTTGGGAATCCTGATCCCAAATCAGGATGTGGGTCCCAAATCAGGATCGTGGGTTTGGGGCTGTCCTAGAGAGAGGTGACCCTTCCCTGGAGGAGGGGCGGGAATTCGGGAATCCTGATCCCAGATCAGCTGGAGGAGGATCCAAATTCCCACCCTGAGGTTTGGGATGGGTTCGGGACAGCAGGGAGGTGACTCTCCTGGGTGGGATTTTGGGAATCCTGATCCCAGATAAGCTGGAGGAGGATCCAAATTCCCACCCCGAGGTCCGGGCTGGCACCGGGATCACCCCGCGGATGCGGATCCCGGGACAGAGGGCTCTGGCCCCTCTGGGTGGGATTTTGGGAATGTCCCGACTCCCTCCGCGGTCACTCCCGGTGCCCCCGGCGCGGAGCCAGCGGCTCTTCCCGATCCCCCTGGCTGGAATTCCCGCCCACCCCGAATTTCCCGGGACCAGAGCATTTCCCGGCCGGAATTCCCGGTTTTCCTGGTACCGCAGCATTCCCCGGCTGGAATTCCCGATTTTCCAGGGACCGGAGCCTTCCCTATTCCCCGGCTGGAATTCCCGGTGTTTCCCGGGACCGGAGCATTCGCCGGCCGGAATTCCCGGTGTTTCCCGGGACCAGAGCATTCGCCGGCCGGAATTCCCGGTGTTTCCCGGGACCGGAGCATTCCCCGGCCGGAATTCCCGGTGTTTCCCGGGACCGGAGCATTCCTGGGATGAAATTCCCGGTGTTTCCCGGGACCGGAGCATTCCCCGTCCGGAATTCCCGGTGTTTCCCGGGACCGGAGCATTCCCCATTCGGAATTCCCGGTGTTTCCCGGTACCGCAGCATTCCCCGTTCGGAATTCCCGGTGTTTCCCGGGACCAGAGCATTCCCCGTCCGGAATTCCCGGTGTTTCCCGGGACCGGAGCATTCCCGTTCCATGGATCCCCTCTGCCGTTCCAGGCGCTCCGGGCCCGAGGGGCGACCTCGGGAATTCGGGATCGCCCGGGGCTCCGGGAGCGGGGCCCGCCCGGGGCTCCCGCGGCTTTCCCGGCTCCGGGGCCGCTCCGGGACCCCGCGGGACCCCCGGGGCCGGGGGCGCTCCCGGAGCCGCGGGGACACCGGGACCGGCGGGGACAGCGGGACCCTGACCGGGACAGCGGGACCCCGACCGGAACAGTGGGGACAGCGGGACCCTGACCGGGACAGGGGACAGCGGGGACAGCGGGGACAGCGGGGACAGCGGGACCCTGACCGGGACCGGCGAGGACAGCGGGGACAGCGGGACCCTGACCGGGACAGCGGGACCCCGACCGGGACAGGGGACAGCGGGAGAGAGGGGACAGCGGGACCCTGACCAGGACCGGCGGGGACAGCGGGGACAGGGGACAGCGGGGACACCGGGACCGGCGGGGACAGAGGGACCCTGACCGGGACAGGGGACAGCGGGGACATGGGGACCGGCGGGGACATGGGGACCATGACCGGGACAGGGGACAGCGGGAGAGAGGGGACACCGGGACCCTGACTGGGACAGGGGACAGCGGGGACATCGGGACCGGCGGGGACAGCGACAGGGACACCGGGACCCTGACTGGGACAGGGGACAGCGGGGACAGCGGGAGAGCCCGGAGAGAGGGGACAGCGGGGACAACGGGACCACCGGGACCCTGAGCGGGACAGGGGACAGCGGGACAGCGACAGGGACAGCGGGGACAGCCCGGAGAGAGGGGAGCACCGGGGACAGCGGGACAACGACAGGGACACAGGGACAGCGGGACCCTGGCCGGGACAGGGGACAGCCTGGACAGCGACAGGGACAGCGGGGACACCGGGACAGCGACAGGGACAGGGGGACAGCAGTGCCACCTCCGGGATAGCGACAGGGGGACAGGGACAGCGGTGCCACCTCCGGCACAGGGACATAGGGGACAGAGGGACACGGACAGGGGACAGCGCCACGGGGACAGCGGTGCCATCCCCGGGACCGTGACGGGGACAGGGAACACGGACAGAGGGACAGCAGTGCCACCTATCCCCGGGACAGGGACAGCGGGACACGGACAGAGGGACAGCAGTGCCACCCCCGGGACAGGGACAGCAACACGGGGACAGGGACACGGACAGGGGGACAGCAGTGCCACCCCCGGGACAGGGACAGCAACACGGGGACAGGGACACGGACAGGGGGACAGCAGTGCCACCCCCGGGACAGGGACAGCGACACCGGGACAGGACAGGGGGACAGGGACACGGACAGAGGGACAGCAGTGCCACCCAATCCCGGGACAGGGACACGGACAGGGGGACAGCAGTGCCACCCCCGGGGCTGGGACGGGGACAGCGACACGGGGACGGCAGTGCCACCTCCGGGACAAGGACAGCGACACGGGGACACGGACAGGGGGACAGGGGGACACCAGTGCCACCTCCGGGACGGGGATGGGGACACGGGGACACGGGGACAGAGACACAGACAGGGGGACAGCAATGCCACCTCCGGGTGGCACCAACCCCCGGGACAGCAACAGGGACAAGCGACAGGGGGACAGCAGTGCCACCCCCGGGACAGGGACAGCGACACGGGGACACGGACAGAGGACAGGGGGACAGCAGTGCCACCCCCGGGACAGGGACACGGACAGGAACCCCCAGTGCCACCCCCGGGACAGGGACAGCGACACGGGGACACGGACAGAGGACAGGGGGACAGCAGTGCCACCCCCGGGACAGGGACACGGACAGGAACCCCCAGTGCCACCCCCGGGACAGGGACAGCGACACGGGGACACGGACAGAGGACAGGGGGACGGCAGTGCCACCCCCGGGACAGGAAGCCCCAGTGCCACCCCCGGGCCCCAGTTCAGCCCCGCCCCGCTGTCCCCGCTGTCCCCGCTGTCCCCGTCCCTCCCAGTCCCTCCCAGTCCGGGGCCAGGGGCCGGTCCCCGCCCCCGGGAATTCCTTGGGAATTTTTTTGGGAATTCTTCGGGAACCGGGGGGGTCCCGGCTGGGCCTTGGGGCGTCCCCGAGGTGTCCCCGAGGTGTCCCCGCGGTGTCGCGGCTCAATAAAGGTCCCTGGCGCCTCCTGAACTGGGAATTTCGGGAATTCCAGGGAAGCCCAGCGGGAACTGGGAACGCTCCGAGCCCCAGATCCCAAATCCCGATTGGGGGGATCCCAAATCCCGGCTTTAGGGGATCCCAAATCCCGGCTTTAGGGGATCCCATCGCCCCTTCCCTCATCCCGAACTCGGATCCCAAACCCCAGAATTCCGATGGACGGAGCCGGACCCGGATCCCAAATCTCAGTTTTAGGGGATCCCAAATCCCGGATTTAGGGGATCCCAAACTTGGTTTTAGAGGACCCCAAATCCTGGATTTAGGGGATTCCCCTTCCCAAATCTCGGTTTTAGGGGATCCCAAATCCCAATTTAGGGGATCCCAAATCCCAGAATTCCGATGGACGGAGCCAGACCCGGATCCCAAATCCTGGTTTTAGAGGATCCCAAATCCCGGATTTAGGGGATTCCCCTCATCCCAGATCCCAAATCCCAGATTTAGGGGGATCCCAAATCCCGGTTTTAGGGGATTCCCCTCATCCCAGATCCCAAATCCCAGATTTAGGGGGATCCCAAATCCCGGCTTTAGGGGATCCCATCGCCCCTTCCCTCATCCCGAACTCGGATCCCAAACCCCAGAATTCCGATGGGCGGAGCCGGACCCGGATCCCAAATCTCAGTTTTAGGGGATCCCAAATCCCGGTTTTAGGGGATTCCCCTCATCCCAGATCCCAAATCTCAGTTTTAGGGGATCCCAAATCCCGGCTTTAGGGGCTCCCATCGCCCCTTCCCTCATCCCGAACTCGGATCCCAAACCCCAGAATTCCGATGGACGGAGCCGGACCCGGATCCCAAATCTCAGTTTTAGGGGATCCCAAATCCCGGATTTAGGGGATCCCAAACTTGGTTTTAGAAGACCCCAAATCCTGGATTTAGGGGATTCCCCTTCCCAAATCTCGGTTTTAGGGGATCCCAAATCCCAATTTAGGGGATCCCAAATCCCAGAATTCCGATGGACGGAGCCAGACCCGGATCCCAAATCCCGGTTTTAGAGGACCCCAAATCCCGGATTTAGGGGATCCCATTCCCCCTTTCCTCATCCCAGATCCCAAATCCCGATTTAGGGGATCCCAAACCCCAGAATTCCGATGACGGAGCCGGACCCAGATCCCAAATCTCAGTTTTAGGGGATTCCAAATCCCGGATTTAGGGGATTCCCCTCATCCCAGATCCCAAATCCCAGATTTAGGGGGATCCCAAATCCCGGCTTTAGGGGATTCCCCTCATCCCAGATCCCAAATCCCAGATTTAGGGGGATCCCAAATCCCGGCTTTAGGGGATCCCATCGCCCCTTCCCTCATCCCAGATCCCAAATCCCGATTTAGGGGATCCCAAATCCCAGAGTTCCGATGGACGGAGCCGGACCCGGATCCCAAATCTCAGTTTTAGGGGATCCCAAATCCCGGATTTAGGGGATTCCCCTCATCCCAGATCCCAAATCCCAGATTTAGGGGGATCCCAAATCCCGGTTTTAGGGGATCCCATCGCCCCTTCCCTCATCCCGAACTCGGATCCCAAATCCCAGAATTCCGATGGGCGGAGCCGGACCCGGATCCCAAATCTCAGTTTTAGGGGATCCCAAATCCCGGATTTAGGGGATCCCATTCCCCCTTCCCTCATCCCAGATCCCAAATCCCAGATTTAGGGGATCCCAAACCCCAGAATTCCGATGGACGGAGCCGGACCCGGATCCCAAATCTCAGTTTTAGGGGATCCCAAATCCCGGATTTAGGGGATTCCCCTCATCCCAGATCCCAAATCCCAGATTTAGGGGGATCCCAAATCCCGGCTTTAGGGGATCCCATCGCCCCTTCCCTCATCCCGAACTCGGATCCCAAACCCCAGAATTCCGATGGACGAAGCCGGACCCGGATCCCAAATCTCAGTTTTAGGGGATCCCAAATCCTGGATTTAGGGGATTCCCCTCATCCCGGATCCCAAATCCTGATTGGGGGGATCCCAAATTCCAGCTTTAGGGGATCCCATCGCCCCTTCCCTCTCCCAATTTAGGGGATCCCAAATCCCAGAATTTCGATGGACAGAGCCGGACCCGGATCCCAAATCTCAGTTTTAGGGGATCCCAAATCCCAGATTTACGGGATCCCATTCCTCCTTCCCTCATCCCAGATCCCAAATCCCGATTTAGGGGATCCCAAACCCCAGAATTCCGATGGACGGAGCCAGACCCGGATCCCAAATCTCAGTTTTAGGGGATCCCAAATCCCGGATTTAGGGGATTCCCCTCATCCCGGATCCCAAATCCTGATTGGGGGGATCCCAAATCCCGGTTTTAGGGGATCCCATCGCCCCTTCCCTCATCCCGAACTCGGATCCCAAACCCCAGAATTCCGATGGGCGGAGCCGGACCCGGATCCCAAATCTCAGTTTTAGGGGATCCCAAATCCCGGATTTAGGGGATCCCATTCCCCCTTCCCTCATCCCAGATCCCAAATCCCAGATTTAGGGGGATCCCAAATCCCGGCTTTAGGGGTTCCCATCGCCCCTTCCCTCATCCCGAACTCGGATCCCAAACCCCAGAATTCCGATGGGCGGAGCCAGACCCGGATCCCAAATCTCAGTTTTAGGGGATCCCAAATCCTGGATTTAGGGGATTCCCCAGATCCCAAATCCCAATTTAGGGAATCCCAAATCCCACTTTTAGGGGATCCCATTCCCCTTCCATCATCCCGGATCCCAAATCCCAAATCCCGGCTTTAGGGAATCTCAAATCCCACTTTTAGGGGATCCCAAACGCGGATTTAGGGGATCCCAAATCCCGGCAGGTTTTCCTGGTTGTCCCCAGTTTCTCCTGGATTTTCCCAGCTTTTCCCCCAGTTTTCCCAGTTTTCCTGGGTTTTCCCATTTTTTCAGTTTTTCCTGTTTTTTCCCGGTTTTCTCCCCATTTTTCCTTGTTTTCCCCTGTTTTCTCCCAGTTTTCCCCCATTTTTCTCCCAATTTTTTCTGGTTTTTCCCAGTTTTTCCCCATTTTCCCCCATTTTTTCCCAGTTTTCCCCGCCATTTTTCCCAGTTTTTCCCCATTTTTTCCCAGTTTTTTTCCCAGTTTCCCCATTTTTTCCCCATTTCCCCCCCCATTTTTTCCCCATTTTCCCCCCCATTTTTTTCCCAGTTTTCCACCAATTTTTCCCAGTTTTCCTCATTTTCCTCCAGTTTTTCCTGCTTTTCCTCTTTTTCCCCCCAGTTTTCCCTGCTTTTCCCCCCATTTTTTCCCAGTTTTCCCTGCTTTTCCTCTTTTTTCCCAGTTTTCCCTGCTTTTCCCCCCATTTTTTCCCTGTTTTTTTCCCAGTTTTTCCCCATTTCCCCCCATTTTTCCCCCCACATTTTCCCATTTTTTCCCCCCTCCCAAACCCCTCCCCGCTCCCATCCCCACGCCCCCACCCGGAATTCCGCGCGACCCCGAGGGACAAATCCCGGAATTCCCAACCCCCCCTCCCCGATTCCCGGCGATTCCCGGCGCAAGAATTCCAGAAGCGGCTCCGGCTCCCCGCGGGCTTTGTTGGGCGCGGGAATTCGGGAATTCCCGGGAGCCTCACATGAAATCGTCCGAGTCGTTCCCGTCCTGCGGGAAAAGCGGGAATGCCGGGGATGGGAATGCGGGAATGCGGGAATTGGGAATGGGGGAATTCGGGAATTGGGAATGGGGGAATTTGGGAATGCGGGAGTTTGGGAATTTGGGAATGCAGGAGTTTGGGAATGGGGGAATTGGGAATTCGGGAATACTGGAATTGGGGATTTGGGAATGGGGGAATTGGGAATTCAGGAATTGGGGAATTTGGAATGCAGGAATTTGGGGAATGGGGGAATTTGGGAATGGGGGAATTGGGAATTTGGGAATGCGGGAATGCAGGAATTGGGAAATCGGGAATTTGGGAATGAGAATTTGGGAATGTGGGAATTTGGGAATGGGGGATTTGGGAATTCGGGAATGTGGGGAATTGGGAACGCGGGAATGCGGGAATTCGGGAATGTGGGGATTTGGGAATGGGGGAATTTGGGAATGGGAGAATTTGGGTATTTGGGAATGCGAGAATTTGGGAATGGGGGAATTGGGAATTTGGGAATGCAGGAGTTTGGGAATGGGGGAATGGGGGAATTTGGGAATTTGGGAATGGGGGAATTGGGAATGCGGGAATTTGGGAATGGGGGAATTGCGGATTTGGGGGAATTTGGGGATTTGGGGAATTTGGGAATTGGGAATGGGGGAATTGGGAATGCGGGAATTTGGGAATTGGGAATTGGGGAACGCAGGAATGCGGGAATTCGGGAATGCGGGGATTTGGGAATGGGGGAACTGGGAATGGGAATGAGAATTTGGGAATTTGGGAATGGGGAATTCGGGAATTTGGGAATGGGGGAATGGGGGATTTGGGAATGGGGGAATTGCGGATTTGGGAATGCGGGAATTGGGAATTCGGGAATGTGGGAATTGGGAATGCGGGAATTTGGGAATGGGGGAATTGCGGATTTGAAGGAATTTGGGGATTTGGGGAATTTGGGAATTGGGAATGGGGGAATTGGGAATGGGGGATTTGGGAATGGGGGAATTGCAGATTTGGGGGAATTTGGGAATTGGGAATGGGGGAATTGGGAATGCGGGAATTGGGAATTGGGAAAATTGGGAATGCGGGAATTTGGGAATGGGAGAATCGGGCATGGGGGAATTTGGGAATGCGGGAATTGTGGATTTGGGAATGCAGGAGTTTGGGAATGGGGGAATGGGGGAATTTGGGAATTGGGAATGGGGGAATTGGGAATGCGGGAATTTGGGAATGGGGGAATTGCGGATTTGGGGGAATTTGGGGATTTGGGGAATTTGGGAATTGGGAATGGGGGAATTGGGAATGCGGGAATTTGGGAATTGGGAATTGGGGAACGCGGGAATGCGGGAATTCGGGAATGCGGGGATTTGGGAATGGGGGAACTGGGAATGCGAATGAGAATTTGGGAATTTGTGAATGAGGGAATGGGGGATTTGGGAATGAGGGAATGGGGGATTTGGGAATGGGGGAATTGCGGATTTGGGAATGCGGGAATTGGGAATTCGGGAATGTGGGAATTGGGAATGCGGGAATTTGGGAATGGGGGAATTGCGGATTTGAAGGAATTTGGGGATTTGGGGAATTTGGGAATTGGGAATGGGGGAATTGGGAATGGGGGATTTGGGAACGGGGGAATTGCAGATTTGGGGGAATTTGGGAATTGGGAATGGGGGAATTGGGAATGCGGGAATTGGGAAAATTGGGAATGCGGGAATTTGGGAATGGGAGAATCGGGCATGGGGGAATTTGGGAATGCGGGAATTGGGAATTGGGAATGCAGGAGTTTGGGAATGGGGGAATGGGGGAATTTGGGAATTTGGGAATTGGGAATTTGGGAATTGGGAATGGGGGAATTGGGAATGGGGGAATTGGGAATGGCGGAAATGGGAATGGCGGAAATGGGATTTGGGAATGCGGGAATGCAGGAATTGGGAATTTGGAATGCGGGAATTGGGGAATTAATGGGGGAAATGGGGGAATTTAGGAATGTGGGAATTTGGGAATGCGGGGAATTGGGAATGCAGGAATTGGGAATGTGTGAATGGGGGAATTGGGGAATTTAGGAATGCGGGAATTTGGGAATTGGGGAATTTGGGAATGAGAATTTGGGAATTTGGGAATGCAGGAATTTGGGAATTGGGGATTTGGGAATTGGGAATTCAGGAATTGGGAATGGGGGAATTTAGGAATGCGGGAATTTGGGAATGGGAGAATTGGGAATTGGGGAATTCGGGAGTTTGGGAATGGCAATGTGGGAATGGAAATTTGGGAATTTGGGAATGGGGGGATTTGGGAGTTTGGGAATTGGGGAATTTGGGATTTTGGGAATGTGGGACTGGGGGAATTCCCGTGGGGACACTTTGGGGTCTGGAGTTCCAGGAATTCTCATTCCCATCATTCCCATTCCCGTTATTCCCGGTCCTTCCCGGTATTCCCATAATTCCCAATCCCACTGTTCCCATCCCATTAATCCCAATCCCATTCCCACCAATCCCGTTATTCCCAATCCCACCATTCCCATTCCTAAGGAATTCCCAGAATTATCCCGTCCTTTTCCCAGGGAATTCCCGGAGTTATCCCAAAGAATTCCCAGAGTTATCCCAAGAAATTCCCAGAGTTATCCCAACCCTTTCCCAAGGAATTCCCGTAAGTATCTCGTCCTTTTCTCAGAGAATTCCCAGAATTATCCCAAAGAATTCCTGGAGTTATTCCAAAGAATTCCCAGAGTTATCCCAACCCTTTCCCAGGAAATTCCCAGAGTTATCCCAGGGAATTCCCGGATGTATCCCGTCCTTTTCCCAGAGAATTCATGGAATTATCCCAAAGAATTCCTGGAGTTATCCCAGAGTTATCCCAGGGAATTCCCAGAGTTATCCCAAGGAATTCCTGGAGTTATCCCAAAGAATTCCTGGAGTTATCCCAGAGTTATCCCAGGGAATTCCCGGAGTTATCCCAAGGAATTCCTGGAGTTATCCCAAAGAATTCCTGGAGTTATCCCAGAGTTATCCCAGGAAATTCCCGGAGTTATCTCAAGGAATTCCTGGAATTATTATCCCAAGAAATTCCCATCCTTTTCCCAGGGAATTCCCAGAGTTATCCCAAGGAATTCCTGGAGTTATCCCAAAGAATTCCCGGAGTTATCCCAAGGATTTCCCATCCTTTTCCCAGGGAATTCCCGGAGTTATCCCAAAGAATTCCCAGAGTTATCCCAACCCTTTCCCAGGGAATTCCCAGAGTTATCCCAGAGTTATCCCAAGGATTTCCCAACCCTTTCCCAGGGAATTCCCGGAGTTATCCCAAAGAATTCCCGGAGTTATCCCAACCCTTTCCCAGGGAATTCCCGGAGTTATCCCAAAGAATTCCCGGAGTTATCCCAAGGATTTCCCAACCCTTTCCCAGGGAATTCCCGGAGTTATCCCAGAGTTATCCCAAGGATTTCCCATCCCGTTCCCAGGGAATTCCCGGAGTTATCCCGCCCCGTTCCCAGGGAATTCCCGGAATTCCGGCCGCCTCACCTGGTTGGAGGACATGTTCTCGGCCTTCATCAGGGACGAGTAGCTCCTGCGGGGACAATTCCCCGTGATCCCGCGATTCCCGAGGGTTTTCCCTCCGGAATTCCGCCCCTCACCCTTCACCCCGCAATCCCCTTTTCCCCAAAAAACCTGCGGGATCTCCCAGCTGGGAAATCCCGGATTTGGGATTTCGATCCCGGCTTTCCGAGCCTGGACCCAGGAAAATTCCGGATTTGGGATTTCAACCCCGGCTTTCCGAGCTTGGATCAGGAAAATCCTGGATTTGGGATCCTGATCCCGGATTTCCGAGCCTGGATCCAGGAAAATCCTGGATTTGGGATTTCAATCCCGGCTTTCCGAGCTTGGATCAGGAAAATCCTGGATTTGGGAAACCGATCCTGGTTTTCTGAGCCTGGAGCCAGGAAAATCCCAGATTTGGGATCCTGATCCCGGCTTTCTGAGCCTGAATCAGGAAAATCCTGGAATTGGGATTCCAATCCCGGATTTCCGAGCCTGG
This sequence comes from Vidua macroura, assembly GCF_024509145.1. NCBI lineage: Eukaryota > Metazoa > Chordata > Aves > Passeriformes > Viduidae > Vidua > Vidua macroura. The sequence continues at coordinate 15,526 of NW_026530603.1, read as the reverse complement.
ATCCCGGGAAAATCCCGGATTTGGGATTTCGATCCCGGCTTTCCGAGCCTGGATCCAGGAAAATCCCGGATTTCTGAGCTTGGATCAGGAAAATCCCGGACTTGGGATTTTGATCCCGGCTTTCCGAGCTTGGATCAGGAAAATCCTGGATTTGGGATCCTGATCCCGGCTTTCTGAGCTTGGATCAGGAAAATTCCGGATTTGGGATTTCAATCCCGGCTTTCCGAGCTTGGATCAGGAAAATCCCAGATTTGGGATCCCGATCCCGGATTTCCGAGCCTGGATCCTGGGAAAATCCCGGATTTGGGATTTTGATCCCGGCTTTCCGAGCCTGAATCCCGGGAAAATCCCGGATTTCCTTCAATCCCAATTTTTGTGGAGCTCGGGGAAGCTCCCGAGGGAATCCTGGGAATCCCAAATTCCCAAATCCCTGGGGCTGAACTCCCGGCACATCCCGGCCTCGCATTCCCGGTTATCCGGGATCCGGAATTCCGGGGGGAGCAGGAGGAATCCTGGGAAAGCTCCAGGGGGAATTCCAGAGGGAATTCCAGAGGGAATGGAGGAAATTCCAAGGGCAGTTCCAGAGAGAATTCCAGGGGAAATTCCAAAGGCATTCCAGAGGGAACTGAGGAATTCCAAAGGGAATTCCAGAGAGAATTCCCGAGGCAATTCCAGGGGCATCCAGGGTTAATTCCAGGGCAATTCCACATGGAATTCCAGAGGGAATTGAGGAATTCCAGACCCAATTCCAGAGGGAATTCCCGAGGCAATTCCAGCTCTCCCAGTCCCACTCCCCGACCGAAGCCGGGATTGTCCTGGGAAAACCCCCAGGAGCTCCGATCCCGGAATTCCCACCAAACATTCCTGAAATTCCCACCAAACATTCCTGGAATTCCAACCAAACATTCCCGGAATTTCCACCAAACATTCCTGGAATTCCCACCAAACATTCCCAGAATTCCCACCAAACATTCCCACCCAACATTCCCAACATTCTCATCCAACATTCCCAGAATTCCCACCAAACATTCCCAGAATTCCCACTGAACATTCCCGGAATTCCAACCAAACATTTCCAGAATTCCCACCAAATATTCCTGGAATTCCCACCAAACATTCCCAGAATTCTCACCAAACATTCCCACCCAACATTCCCAGAATTCCCACCCAACATTCCCAGAATTCCCACCAAACATTCCCGGAATTCCAAGCAAACATTCCCACCAGACATTCCCACCAAGCTTTCCCGGAATTCCCACCAAACATCGTCAACAAACATTCCCAACATTCCCAAAAAACATTCCTGGCGCAGTTCCCAGCGCTGTTCCTGCAGCTGCCGCCAGTCAGCGTTCCTGGAATTCCCGGCATTCCCAACATTCCCGGCATTCCCAGAATTCCCAACATTCCCAGAATTCCCGACACTCCCAACATCCCTGGAATTCCCGACATTCCCGGCATTCCTGGCACTCATTCCCACCCACCTGAGCTCCTCCATCTCCTGTCCATTCCCAACATTCCCAGAATTCCCGACACTCCCAACATCCCTGACACTCCCAACACCCCTGGAATTCCCGATATTCCCAACGTCCCCGACAATCCCAACATCCCCAGAATTCCTCACACCCCCAACGTTCCTGGAATTCCCGGCACTCCTGGTATTCCCGGCATTCCCGGCACTCGTTTTCACCTGAGCTCCTCCATCTCCTGTCCATCCCCAACATTCCCAGAATTCCCGACACTCCCAACATCCCCCGGCATTCCCAACACTCCCGGCATTCCCGGCATCCCCAATGTCCCCGGCATCCCAAACATCCCAAACATTCCCGGCATTCCCAACATCCCCAACATTCCCAACATCCCTGGCATCCCCAACATTCCCAACACTCCCAATATCCCCGGCATTCCCAACATTCCCACCCAACGCTCCCGGAATTCCCACCTGAGCTTCTCCATCTCCTCTTCCCGGTGCTGCTCCCGCAGCTCCCGGCATTCCCAACATCCCCGACACCCCCCAATACTCTTGGCATCCCCAACATTCCCAACGTCCTCAACATTCCCAACATCCCAAACACTGACAACACTCCCGGAATTCCCAAGCCATTCCCACCGGAGCTCCTCCATCTCCTGCTTGCGGCGCAGCTCCCGGCGCTGCCGGCACCCAACATTCCCAACATCCTCAACATTCCCAACACCCCCAGCATTCCCAACACTCCCAACATCCCCGGCATCCCCAACGTCCCCGGCATCCCAAACATTCCCGGCATTCCCAACATCCCCAACATTCCCGACATCCCCGACACTCCCAACATCCCAAACATTCCCGGCATTCCCAAGCCATTCCCACCGGAGCTCCTCCATCTCCCGTTCCTGGTGCATTTCCAGGCGTTGCTCCCGGTGCTGCCGGCACCCAACATCCCCAACGTTCCCAACACTCCCAACATTCCCAACACCCCCAACATCCCCAACACCCCCGGCATTCCTGGCATTCCCAGGCCATTCCCACCGTAGCTCCTCCATCTCCTGCTTGCGGCGCTGCTCCAGGCGCCGTTGGCGGCGCTGCCGGTGCAGCTCCCGGTGCTGCCGGCACCCAACATCCCCAACATTCCCAACACTCCCAACACCCCCAACACCCCCAACATCCCCAACACCCCCGGCATTCCCGGCATTCCCAGGCCATTCCCACCGTAGCTCCTCCATCTCCTGCTTGCGGCGCTGCTCCAGGCGCTGTTCCCGGCGCTGCCGGCGCCCAACATCCCCAACATTCCAAACATTCCCAACATTCCCAACATCCCCAACACGCCAAACATCCCCAACACTCCCGGCATTCCCAACACTCCTGGAATTCCCACCGTAGCTCCTCCATCTCCTGCTTGCAGCGCTGCTCCAGGCGCTGTTCCCGGCGCTGCCGGCCCCCAACATCCCCGGCATCCCCGGCATTCCCGGCATTCCCAACATCTGCAGCATTCCCGGCATCCCCAACACTCCCAACATTCCCGAAATTCCCACCGTAGCTCCTCCATCTCCTGCTTGTGGCGCAGCTCCCGTCGCCGTTCCCGGCGCTGCCGGCACCCAACATCCCCAACATTCCCAACATCCCTGGCATTCCCAACAACCCCAACACTCCCAATATCCCTGGCATTCCCAACATTCCCAACATTCCCACCCAACACTCCCGGAATTCCCACCTGAGCTCCTCCACCTCCTTTTCCTGGTGCTGCTCCCACAGCTCCTGGCCCCCAACATTCCCAACGTTCCCAACGTTCCCGGCATCCCCGACATCCCCAATGTCCCCGGCATTCCCAACACTCCCGGCATTCCCGGAATTTCCAAAATTCCCAAGCCGTTCCCACCCTGGCTCCTCCATCTCCTGCTTGCGGCGCTGCTCCAGGCGCTGTTCCCCGGCGCTGCCGGCCCCCAACATCCCCAACATTCCCAACACTCCCAACATTCCCAACGTCCCCAACATCCCCAATGCTCCCAACATCCCCAATACTCCCAACACTCCCACCATTCCTGACATCCCCGGCATCCCCAACATCCCCAACATTCCCGGCATTCCCAACACTCCTGGAATTCCCACCGTAGCTCCTCCATCTCCTGCTTGCGGCGCTGCTCCAGGCGCTGCTCCCGGCGCTGCCGGCACCCAACATCCCCAACATTCCCAACATCCCTAACATTCCCAACATCCCTGGCATTCCCAACAACCCCAACACTCCCAATATCCCTGGCATTCCCAACATTCCCAACATTCCCACCCAACACTCCCGGAATTCCCACCTGAGCTCCTCCACCTCCTCTTCCCGGTGCTGCTCCCACAGCTCCTGGCCCCCAACATTCCCAACGTTCCCAACGTTCCCGGCATCCCCGACATCCCAAACATCCCCAATGTCCCCGGCATTCCCAACACTCCCGGCATTCCCGGAATTTCCAAAATTCCCAAGCCGTTCCCACCCTGGCTCCTCCATCTCCTGCTTGCGGCGCTGCTCCAGGCGCTGTTCCCGGCGCTGCCGGCCCCCAACATCCCTGACATTCCCAACACTCCCAACATTCCCAACGTCCCCAACATTCCCAATGCTCCCAACATCCCCAATACTCCCAACACTCCCAACATTCCTGACATCCCCAACATCCTCAACATCCCCAACACTCCCGGCATTCCCAACACTCCTGGAATTCCCACCGTAGCTCCTCCATCTCCTGCTTGCGGCGCTGCTCCAGGCGCTGTTCCCGGCGCTGCCGGCGCCCAACATCCCCAACATTCCAAACATTCCCAACATTCCCAACATCCCCAACACGCCAAACATCCCCAACACTCCCGGCATTCCCAACACTCCTGGAATTCCCACCGTAGCTCCTCCATCTCCTGCTTGCGGCGCTGCTCCCGGCGCAGCTCCCGGCGCTGCCGGCCCCCAACATCCCCAACATTCCCAACACTCCCAACATTCCCAATGTCCCGAACATTCCCAATGCTCCCAACGTCCCCAATACTCCCAACACTCCCACCATTCCTGACATCCCCAACATCCTCAACATCCCCAACACTCCCGGCATTCCCAACACTCCTGGAATTCCCACCGTAGCTCCTCCATCTCCTGCTTGCGGCGCTGCTCCAGGCGCAGCTCCCGGCGCTGCTGCCACCCAACATCCCCAACATTCCCAACACGCCCAACATTCCCAACATCCCCAGCACCCCCGGCATTCCTGGCATTCCCAGGCCATTCCCACCGTAGCTCCTCCATCTCCTGCTTGCGGCGCTGCTCCCGGCGCTGCTCATGGCACTGCCGGCACCCAACATCACCAACACTCCCAGCACTCCCAACACTCCCAACATCCCCAACATTCCCGGCATTCCCAAGTCATTCCCACCGTAGCTCCTCCATCTCCTGCTTGCGGTGCTGCTCCTGGCGCTGTTCCCCGGCGCTGCCGGCGCCCAACATCCCCAACATTCCAAACATTCCCAACACCCCCAACACGCCAAACATCCCCAACATTCCCGGCATTCCCAACACTCCTGGAATTCCCACCGTAGCTCCTCCATCTCCTGCTTGCGGCGCTGCTCCAGGCGCTGCTCGCGGCGCTGCCGGCACCCAACATCCCCAACACTCCCGGCATTCCCAACACTCCCAACATCCCCAACACCCCCGGCATTCCCAGCAAACATTCCCAAGCCATTCCCACCGTAGCTCCTCCATCTCCTGCTTGCAGCGCTGCTCCCGGCGCCGTTCCCGGCGCTGCCGGCACCCAACATCCCCAACATTCCAAACATCCCCAACACCCCCAACATTCCCAACATCCCCAGCACCCCTGGCATTCCCGGCATTCCCAGGCCATTCCCACCGTAGCTCCTCCATCTCCTGCTTGCGGCGCTGCTCCAGGCGCTGCTCGCGGCGCTGCTGGCGCAGCTCCCGGCGCTGCCGGCCGCGCTCCAGGCGGTCGCGGCTCTGCCGCTCGGCCGCCAGGTCGGGGAAGCGCTCGACGCGCGTCCGCTCCAGGCGCCGCAGCTGCTCCGGAGCCCGCCGCTCCACCGTCACCGAGCGCACCTGGAAACGCCGGGAATTACAGCGGGAATTACAGCGGGAATTACAGCGGGAATTACACCCCCCACGGCCGCCGCTCCACCGGCACCAAGCGCACCTGGCGCGGGAAAACACCGGGATTACAGCGGGAATTACAGGGGGAATTACACCCCATGGCTGCCACTGCACCGGCACCAAGCGCACCTGGCAACGCCGGGAACGGCGTGGGAATTACAGTGGGAATTACAGCGGGAATTACAACGGGAATTATAGCGGGAATTACACCGGGAATTACAGTGGGAATTGCAGCAGGAATTGCAGTGGGAATTACAGCGGGAATTACACCCCCTACGGCCGCCGCTCCCCCCGGCACCGAGCGCACCTGGAAACGCCAGGAACGGCGTGGGAAAACGGGATTACAGCGGGAATTACAGTGGGAATTACAGGGGGATTTACAGTGGGAATTACAGGGGGAATTACAGGGGGAATTACAGCGGGAATTACAGCGGGAATTACAGGGGGAATTACAGCGGGAATTACAGTGGGAATTACAGTGGGAATTACAGCGGGAATTACAGTGGGGATTACAGTGGGAATTCCAGCAGGAATTACAATGGGGATTACAGTGGGAATTCCAGCAGGAATTACAGTGGGAATTACAGTGGGAATTACAGTGGGAATTACAGCAGTGATTACAGTGGGAATTACAGGGGGAATTACAGTGGGAATTACAACGGGAATTACAGTGGGAATTACAGCAGGAATTCCAGCGGGAATTCCAGCGGGGATTACACCCCATGGCCGCCGCTGCATTGGCACCGAGCGCACCCAGGAAACGCCGGGAACAGCGCGGAAAAACAGAATTACAATGGGAATTCCAGTGGGAATAACAGCGGGGATTACACTGGGATTTACAGCAGGAATTACAGTAGGATTACAGAGGGATTTACAGTGGGAATTACAGCGGGAATTACAGTGGGAATTACAGTGGGAATTACAGCAGGAATTACAGCGGGGATTACAGTGGGGATTACAGCGGGAATTACAGCGGGGATTACAGTGGGGATTACAGCGGGAATTACAGCGGGAATTACCCCCCATGGCCGCCGCTCCACCGGCACCGAGCGCACCCAGGAATGCTGGGAACAGCGCGGAAAAACACCGGGGTTACAGCGGGAATTCCAGCGGGAATTCCAGCGGGAATTCCAGTAGCATTACAGCGGGAAGTACAGTGGGATTACAGAGGGAAGTACAGTGGGATTACAGCGGGAATTACAGCGGGAATTACAGCGGGAATTACAGTGGGAATTACATCCCACGGCCGCCCCTGCACCGGCACCGAGCACACCCAGGAACACCGGGAACAACGCGGAAAAACGGGATTACAGCAGGAATTACAGTGGGAATTACAGCGGGAGTTATAGTGGGAATTACAGCGGGATTACAGTGGGAATTGCAGCGGGAATTACAGTGGGATTACAGCGGGAATTACACAGGAATTACAGTGGGAATTGCAGCAGGAATTACAGTGGGATTACAGTGGGATTACAGCGGGAATTAAGCAGGAATTACAGCGGGAATTACAGCAGGATTTACAGTGGGATTCCAGCGGGAATTCCAGCGGGGATTACACCGGGAGAAATGAGGCTGTGCCGCTCCACTGCCAGCGAGCACAGCCGGGAATGGCACTGGGAATTCCAGGGAAAAACGGGAATTACACCGGGAATTAAACGGGAATTAAACCGGGGAAAAGCAGGAATTAAACCAGGAATTAATCCAGGAAAAATGGGAATTACACTGGGAATTAATACAGGAAAACCGGGAATGAAACCAAGAAAAACGGGAAGTAAACCAGAAGTTATCCAGGACAAACAGGAATTAAACTGGAATTAAACCAGGAAAAACAGGAATTAAACTGGGAATTAATCCAGGAAAAAACGGGAATTACACCGGGAATTAAACCGGGAATTAAACCAGGAAAAACAGGAATTAAACCAGAATTAAACCGGGAAAAAACGAGAATTAAACTGTGACTTAATCCAGGAAAAATGGGAATTACACTGGGAATTAATCCAGGAAAAATGGGAATTACACTGGGAATTAATCCAGGAAAAATGGGAATTACACCAGGAATTAAACCGGGAATTAAACCAGGAAAAACGGGAATTAAACAAGGAAAAAGGGGAATTAAACCTGAATTAATTCAGGAAAAACGGGAATTAAACCGGGAATTAATCCAGGAAAAATGGGAATAAAACCAGGAGGAACGGGGCTGTGCTGCTCCACCGTCCCCCGAGCACAGCCGGGATTCCCAGGAAAACCGGGAGAAACGGGAACGGGAGCGGGAGCTGGGGGGGTTCTGCTCCAGGAAAGCCGGAATTCCAGGGAAAAACGGGAATTAGAGCAGGAATTCCAGGGAAAAACGGGAATTAGAGCAGGAATTCCAGGGAAAAACGGGAATTGGAGCAGGACGTGGCGAGGGGAGGTTCTGCTCCCACTGGTCCCATTCCCGCTCCCCGGGCTCCTTCCCGGATTTATTCCTGAATTCCCAGGTGAATTCCCAGCTTTATTCCCAGATTAATTCCCAGGTTTATACCCAAATTCCCAGGTTTATACCCAGGTTTATTCCCAAATTCCCAGGTTTATTCCCAGATTAATTCCCAGCTTTATTCCCAGGTTTATTCCCTGATTAATTCCCAGGTTTATTCCCAAATTCCCAGGTTTATACCCAGGTTTATTCCCAAATTCCCAGCTTTATTCCCAGCTTTATTCCCAGATTAATTCCCAGCTTTATTCCCAAATTCCCAGCTTTATTCCGAGGTTTATTCCCAAATTCCCAGGTTTATTCCCAGCTTTATTCCCAGGTTTATTCCCAAATTCCCAGATTAATTCCCAGCTTTATTCCCAGCTGTATTCCATATTTATTCCCAAATTCCCAGGTTTATTCCCAGGTTTATTCCCAGATTTATTCCCAAATTCCCAGATTAATTCCCAGCTTTATTCCCAGCTTTATTCCCAGGTTTATTCCCGAGTTTCCCTCACGTCCTTGCTGCGGTGGAAGCCGATCTGCTCCCATTCCCAATTCTCATTGTTCCCATTCCCATTCCCACATTCCCAGGTTTATTCCCACATTCCCAGGTTTATTCCCAGTTTATTCCCGAGTTTCCCTCACGTCCTTGCTGCGGTGGAAGCCGATCTGCTCCCATTGCTCCCATTCCCATTGTTCCCATTGCCAATCCCATTCCCAAATTCCCAGGTTTATTCCCAGGTTTATTCCCGAGTTTCCCTCACGTCCTTGCTGCGGTGGAAGCCGATCTGCTCCCATTGCTCCCATTCCCATTCCCATTTCCATTCCCAGGTTTATTCCCACATTCCCATTCCCACATTCCCAGGTTTATTCCCACATTCCCATTCCCACATTCCCAGGTTTATTCCCACATTCCCAGTTAATTCCTGAGTCTCCCTCACGTCCTTGCTGCGGTGGAAGCCGATCTGCTCCCATTGCTCCCATTCCCATTGTTCCCATTCCCATTCCCATTCTCATTCCCACATTCCCAGGTTTATTCCCAAATTCCCAGGTTTATTCCCACATTCCCATGCCCACATTCCCAGGTTTATTCCCAGATTCCCAGGTTCATTCCCAGTGAATTCCCGAGTTTCCCTCACGTCCTTGCTGCGGTGGAAGCCGATCTGCTCCCATTGCTCCCATTCCCATTGCTCCCATTCCAATTCCCATTCCCACTTGCATTCCCAGGTTTATTCCCAAATTCCCATTCCCATTCCCAAATTCCCGGTGAATTCCCGAGTCTCCCTCACGTCCTTGCTGCGGTGGAAGCCGATCTGCCCCACGTCCATGTCGGGCGTTTTGCGCAGGTTGCTCCAGGGCGTGTAAACCACGGTCACCGAGCTCAGCTTGCAGCCTGGGAAAATGGGAAAAATGGGGTAAAAAACAGGGAAAAACGGGATAAAATGGGATAAAATGGGATAAAGAACGGTCACCGAGCTCAGCTTGCAGCCTGGGAAAATGGGAAAAATGGGGTAAAAACAGGGAAAAACGGGAAAAATGGGATAAAGCACGGACACCGAGCTGAGCTTGCAGCCTGGAAAAAATGGGAAAAACAGGGAAAAATGGGATAAAATGGGATAAACCACGGTCACCGAGCTCAGCTTGCACCCTGGAAATAGGGAAAAAAACGGGAAAAATGGGAAAAATGGGATAAAATGGGATAAAAATGGGATAAAGCACGGGCACCGAGCTCAGCTTGCAGCCTGGAAACGGGGTAAAAACAGGGAAAAACGGGAAAAAATGGGAAAAATGGGATAAAGCACGGTCACCGAGCTGAGCTTGCAGCCTGGAAATGGGGAAAAAAACGGGAAAAATGGGGAAAAAACAGGAAAAAATGGGAAAAATGGGATAAAGCACGGGCACCAAGCTGAGCTTGCAGCCTGGAAATGGGGAAAAATGGGGTAAAAACAGGGAAAAATGGGAAAAAATGGGATAAAATGGGATAATGGCTTTTTCCCATTTTCCCTGGGATTCCCCATTTTTCCTTGTTTTTTTTTCCCGTTTATTCCCATTTTTTCCTGGTTTTTTTTTTCCATTTTTTTCCCCATTTCCCCCGTTTTTCTCCTGTTTTTTTCCCGTTTTTTTTCCCATTTTCCCCGGGGTTTTTTTCCAGTTTTTCCCCATTTCCCCCATTTTTTTCCTGTTTTTTTTCCCCTTTTTTCCCATTTCCCCAGGTTTTTTTCCCATTTTCCCCTCAATTTTCCTGTGCTTTTTCCCATTTTCCCCATGTTTTTCCCATTTTTTTCCTGTTTTTTTCCCATTTTTTTCCCAGTTTTTTTTTTTTCCCTTTTTTCCAATTTTTCCCGTTTTTTTTTCCCAGCACTTCCTTAATTTTCCCATTTTTTCCCACTTCTACCCATCTTTCCCAGGTTTTTCCCATTTTTCCCGTTTTTTCCCCCTTTTTTCCCATTTCACCCCGTTTTTTTCCCGGTTTTTCCCCATTTTTCCTGTTTTTTTTTCCAGTTTCCCCCCATCTTTCCCAGATTTTTCCCATTTTTTTCCCGTTTTTTTTCCGTTTCCCCCGGGTTTTTCCACAGTTTTTTCCTCTATCTTCCCATTTTTTCCCAGGTTTTTTTTCAGTTTTTCCTAAATTTTCCCGTTTTTTTTCCCCTTTTTTCCCATTTCCCCGGGTTTTTTTCCAGTTTTTCCTCAATTTTCCTGTTTTTTTTTTTTCCATTTTCCCTCCATTTTTCCCCCATATTTTTCCCATTTTTTCCCTGTTTTCTTCCCATTTCCCCTGGGTTTTTTCACAGTTTTTCCTCTATTTTCCCATCTTTCCCAGGTTTTTTCCCATTTTTCCCGGGTTTTTCCCCGTTTTTTTCCCCATTTTTCCCGGGTTTTTTCCCATTTTTCCCGGGTTTTTCCCCGTTTTTTTCCCCATCTTTCCCAGGTTTTTTCCCATTTTTCCCGGTTTTTTTTCCCCTTTTTCCCATTTTCCCAGGTTTTTTCCTCTTTTTTTTCCCATCTTTCCCAGGGTTTTCCCAGGTTTTTCCCATTTTTTCCCCATCTTTCCCAGGTTTTTCCCATTTTTTCCCCTTTTTTCCCATTTCCTCCGTGTTTTTCCCCGTTTTTTTTCCCATTTTTCCCAGGTTTTTCCCCATTTTTCCCAGGTTTTTCCCCATTTTTCCCGGGTTTTTTCCCATTTTCCCGGGTTTTTTCCCATTTTCCCCCCATCTTTCCCAGGTTTTTTTCCCATTTTTCCCGGTGTTTTTCCCGGTGTTTCCCGGCGTACCCTGGATGCTGTTGGCCTTCACCAGGTGGGCGCAGTCGCTCAGCACCTCCTTGGGGATGTCGTCCATGGTCTGGCCCTGCGGGGAAATCCCGGCATTCGGGAGCCGCCGGCGCCAATTCCCGCCAATCCCCGCCTTTTCCCGCCAATCCCCGCCAATTCCCACCAATCCCTGCCTTTTCCCGCCAATCCCCACCAATTCCCACCTTTTCCCAGCAATTCCCACCAATTCCCCCCGCCTCTTCCTGAGCAATTCCCGCCAATTCCCACCAATTCCCGCCCTCATTCCTGGGGCTTCCCACCAATCCCTGCCTTTTCCCGCCAATTCCCACCAATTCCCCGCCTTTTCCTGCCTCTTCCTGAGCAATCCCCGCCAATTCCCACCAATCTCTGCCTTTTCCCGCCAATCCCCGCCAATTCCCGCCTTTTCCCGCCAATTCCCGCCTTTTCCCAGCAATTCCCACCTCTTCCTGAGCAATTCCCGCCAATTCCCACCAATCTCCGCCTTTTCCCACCAATTCCCGCCTCTTCCTGAGCAATCCCCGCCTTTTCCCGCCTTTTCCCAGCAATTCCCGCCAATTCCCGCCTTTTCCCGCCAATCTCCGCCTTTTCCCACCAATCCCCCGCCTTTTCCCGCCAATTCCTGCCTTTTCCCGCAATTCTCGCCAATTCCCGCCAATTCCCGCCTTTTCCCACCAATTTCCACCTTTTCCCGCCAATTCCCCGCCTTTTCCCACCAATTTCCACCTTTTCCCGCCAATTCCCACCTTTCCCCGGCAATTCCCGCCCTCATTTCCGGGGCTTCCCGCCAATTCCCCGCCTCTTCCTGAACAATTCCCGCCAATTCCTGCCTTTTCCCGCCAATTCCCCCCCGCCTTTCCCCCTGTCAATTCCCTCCTTTTCCCGGCAATCCCCACCTTTTCCCGCCAATTCCCGCCCTCATTCCTGGAGTTTCCCGCCAATTCCCATCTTTTCCCGCCTTTTCCTGGCAATTCCCGCCAATTCCCGCCTTCATTCCCGCCAATTCCTGCCTTTTCCCACCTTAATTCCCGGGGTTTCCCGCCTTTTCCTGGGGCAATTCCCGCCTTTTCCCACCTTTTCCCGCCAATTCCTGCCTTTTCCCAAGGATTTTCCCAAACTTCTGCCGAGGTTTTTCCCAAGTTTTTCCCATTTTTCCCCAGATTTTCCCGGTTTTTCCCCGAGATTTTCCCACTTTTCCTCTGTTTTTCCCATTTCTTTCCCAGTTTTTCCCAGTTTTCTCATTTTCCCTGTTTTTTTTCCCATTTCTTTCCCCATTTTCCCCCAGTTTTTCCAAGATTTTCCCAGTTTTTCTCATTCTTTCCCCGTTTTCCCATTTTTCCCCAATTTCCCTGAGTTTTCCCCATTTTTCCCCTCTTTTTTCCCCATTTTTCCCTGTTTTTTCCCATTTTTTCCCCCATTTTTCCCATTTTTTCCCACTTTCCCTGAGTTTTTCCCAGTTTCCCCCCATTTCCCCCAGGTTTCCCCATTTCCCGTTTTTTCCCCATTTTTTCCCCAGTTTTTCCCGTTGTTTTTTTTCCCAGTTTTTCCCTTTTTTTTTCCCCAGTTTTTTTCCATTTTTTCCCGGTTTTCCCCGAGTTTTCCCAGTTTTTTTCCCATGTTTTTCCCCTTTTTTCCCATTTTTTTCACTGGTTTTCCCATTTTTTTCCCGAATTTTCCCCGTGTTTTTCCCATTTTCCCCCGGATTTTTTCCCGGGATTTTCCTGTTTCCCTGTGTTTTCCCATTTTTCCCAAAAGTTTTCCCATTTGTTTCCCACTTTCCCTGAGTTTTTCCCAGTTTCCCCCCATTTCCCCCAGTTTTCCCCATTTTCCCCCATTTTTCTCCCGGTTCATCCCGCTTTTTTTTCCCATTTTTTCCTGTTTTTTTCCGATTTTTTCCCATTTTTTCCCCATTTCGCCCCATTTTATCCCGTTTTTCCCGGATTTTTCCTATTTTTTCCCATTTTTTTCCATGTTTTTCCCCTTTTTTTCCTGTGTTTTTCCCATTTTTTTCCCGCTTTTTTTCCCCATTTTTTCCCCATTTTTTCCCATTTTTCCCCGTTTTTCCCCGTTTTTTCCCTATTTTTTCCCATTTTTTTCCCCTTTTTTTCCCGTGTTTTTCCCAATTTTTTCCCATTTTTTTCCCCATTTTTTCCCGTTTTTCCCTGATTTTTCCCCGTGTTTTTCCTGGTTTTCCCTCTTTTTTCCCATTTTTTTCCCGTGTTTTTCCCATTTTTCCCCGTTTTTTCCCCATTTCGCCCCATTTTTCCAGATTTTCCCCAGGATTTTCCCATTTTTTTTCCCAGTTTTTCCCATTTTCTTCCTGTTTTTTTTCCCAGATTTTTTCCTGTGTTTTTCCCGGCTTTTCCCATTTTTCCCAGATTTTTCCCAGGATTTTCCCGTTTTTTTCCAGTTTTTTTTCCCCAGTTTTTCCCATTTTTTTTCCCCATTTTTTTCCCATTTTTTCCCCATTTCTTTCCCGGGATTTTCCCATTCTTTCCCCATGTTTTTCCCATTTTTTTCCCGTTTTTTTTCCCATTTTTTTCCCCATTTTTTTCCGTGTTTTCCCTGGTTTTTTTCCCATGTTTTCCCCGTTTTTTTCCCATTTTTTCCCCGGATTTTCCCCATTTTTTTCCCAATTTTTTCCTCTTTTTTTTCCCATTTTTTCCCCGGATTTTTCCCTATTTTTTCTCTATTTTTTCCCTTTTTTTTCCCCATGTTTTCCCCGTGTTTTCCCCGTGTTTTTCCCGGGATTTCCCCCCGGGATTTTCCCCCTGGGATTTTCCCCCAGGATTTTCCCCTGTGTTTTTCCCATTTTTTCCCTTTTTTTTCCCATTTTTTTCCCGTTTTTTCCCCGGATTTTTCTCTATTTTTCCCTGTTTCTTCCCCCCGGGATTTTCCCCCGTATTTCCCCGGTGTTTTTCCCATTTTTTCCCCCGATTTTTTCCCGTTTTTTCCCATTTTTTCCTATTTCTTTCCCATTGTTTTCCCATTTTTTTCCCCGTTTTTTTCCCATTTTTTTCCCATTTTTTCCCCCGTGTTTTTCCCCCGTTTCTTTCCCGTTGTTTTCCCATTTTTTTCCCATTTTTTCCCCCGTGTTTTTCCCGTTTTTTTTCCCATTTCTTTCCCGTGTTTTTCCCCCGTATTTTTCCCCGTGTTTTTCCCATTTTTTTCCCGTTTTTCTTCCCATTTTTTCCCCGATTTTTTCCCATTTTTCCTGTTTTTTTTCCCGTTTTTTCCCCGTGTTTTTCCCGTTTTTTCCCATTTTTTCCCGTTTTTCCCCCATTTTTTTCCCATTTTTTCCCGTTTTTCCCCCATTTTTTTCCCATTTTTTCCCCCATTTTTTTCCCGTTTTTTTCCCCGTTTTTCCTGTTTTTTTCCCCCCGGGATTTTCCCCCTGTGTTTTTCCCGGTTTTTTTCCCATTTTTTTCCCGTTTTTTTTCCCATTTTTTCCCGTTTTTTTTCCCCTTTTTCCCCCGTGTTTTTCCCCCGTGTTTTTCCCGTTTTTTTTCCCATTTTTTTCCCCCGGGATTTTCCCCCGTGTTTTTCACATTTTTTTCCCATTTTTTCCCATTTCTTTCCCGTTTTTTTCCCATTTTTCCCCCGTGTTTTTCCCGTGTTTTTCCCGTTTTTTTCCTTTTTTTTCCCATTTTTTCCCCCGATTTTTTCCCGTTTTTTCCCATTTTTTCCTATTTCTTTCCCGTTGTTTTCCCATTTTTTTCCCCGTTTTTTTCCCATTTTTTTCCCATTTTTTCCCCCGTGTTTTTCCCCCGTTCTTTCCCGTTGTTTTCCCATTTTTTTCCCTGTGTTTTTCCCGTTTTTTTTTCCAATTTTTTTTCCGTGTTTTTCCCCCGTATTTTTCCCCCGTGTTTGTCCCATTTTTTTCCCGTTTTTCTTCCCATTTTTTCCCCGATTTTTTCCCATTTTTCCCCTGTTTTTTTCCCCGTTTTTTCCCCGTGTTTTTCCCGTTTTTTCCCATTTTTTCCCGTTTTTCCCCCATTTTTTTCCCATTTTTTTCCCGTTTTTCCCCCATTTTTTTCCCGTTTTTTTCCCGTTTTTTCCCCCGGGATTTTTCCCCCCGGGATTTTCCCCCGTGTTTTTCCCGTTTTTTTTCCCATTTTTTCCCGTTTTTCCCCCGTGTTTTCCCCATTTTTTTTCCCATTTTTTTCCCGTTTTTCCTCGTGTTTTCCCCCGGGA
>NW_026530602.1:0-46998 GCF_024509145.1 Vidua macroura | reverse complement strand
AAAATGACCAAAAAATTCATGAAAAAATGGCCAAAAATTCCACAAAAAATGACCAAAAATTCATGAAAAATTCCAGGAAAAAATCCCCAAAAATTCCTGAAAATTCCAGGAAAAAAATCGCCAAAAATTCCTGAAAATTCCAGGAAAACATCCCCAAAAAATTCCCCAAAAATTCCTGGAAAAATCCCAAAAAATTCCCCAAAAATTCATGAAAAAATGTCCCAAAAATTCCTGGGAAAATCCCCAAAAATTCCTGAAAAAATCCCCAAAAATTCCTGAAAAAATCCATGAAAATTCGGAATTTTTTATCCCAAAAATCTGATTTTTTTTTTCACTTAAAATCACGGAATTTTCTCCCAAAATTTCCCCAAATTTTCCCCAAAAATTCCCGAATTTTCTCCCAAAAATTCCAAAATTTCTCCCAAAATTCCCAATTTTTTCCCTAAAATTCCAAATTTTTCACCAAAACCCCCCAGATATCCCAAAAAATCCCAAATTTCCCCAAAATTTGGGAATTTTTATCCCAAAATTTCTGAATTTCCTCCCAAAATTCCCAAATTTTTCCCAAACATTCCCGAATTTCCTCCCAAAATTCCCAAATTTTCCCAAAAATTTGGAATTTTTATCCCAAAAAATTCCAATTTTTCTGCAAAAAATCCAAATTTTTCTCCCCAAATCCTGGAATTTTCTCCGAAAATTCCCAAATTTTCTTTGGAATGCCCAAAAATTTCCCCCCAAAATTCCAAAATTTCCTCCAAAATTCCCAAATTTCGCCCCAAAACCCCAAATTTTCCACAAAAATTTGAAGCTTTTTCCCCCAAATTCCCAAATTTTCCCCCAAAATTCCAAAAATTCCCAAAATTCCCAAATTTTCCCAAAAATTTGGAGTTTTCTTCAAAAAAATCCAAAATTTTCACCTAAAAATTCTGATTTTTTCACCAAAAAATTCCAAATTTTTCTCCCAAAAATCCAAAATTCCCAAAATTCCCAAATTTTCCCCAAAATTCGGATTTTTTTTTCCAAAAAAATCCCAATTTTTCACCCAAAAATTCAGATTTTTTCACTTAAAATCTTGAAATTTTCACCGTAAATTCCAGAATTTTCCCCCAAAATTCCCAAATTTCCTCCGGAATTCCCGAATTTTCCCAAAATTCCCGAATTTTCCCCCAAATTCCCGTTTTTTTTTGTCTCTTGCAGCCCCACGTGGTGGCGCCGGAGCGGCCGGGAGCTCCCAGACCGGAGACGCGCTGGCAAAGCTTTGGCCTCTGTAAGGAAATTCCCAAAAAATTCCCAAAAAATTCCCCAAAAAATTCCCCAAAAATTAAAAAAAAATTCCCAAAAAATATCCCAAATATTCCCAAAAAATCCCAAAAAAATTCCCCAAAAAATCCAAAAAAATTCCCCAAAAATTCCCAAAAAATTCCCCCAAAAATCCCCAAAAATTCCCCAAAAAATTCCGAAAAAATTCCAGAAAAATTCCCCAAAAGTTCCCAAAAAATTCCCAAAAATATCCCCAAAAAATCCCGAAAAATTTAAAAAAAATTCCCAAAAAATCCCAAAAAATAAAAAAAATCCCAAAAAATTCCAAAAAAATTTCCAAAAAATTCCCCCAAAAAATCCCAAAAAAATTCCCCAAAAAATCCAAAAAAATTCCCCAAAAATTCCCAAAAAATTCCCCCAAAAATTCCCCAAAAAATTCCGAAAAAATTCCAGAAAAATTCCCCAAAAATCCCCAAAAAATTCCCAGAAAATTGCAAAAAAAAATCCCAAAAAAATTCCCAAAAAATTCCCAAGAAATTCCCCAAAAAATCCCAAATTTTCCCCAAAAAATAATCCAAAAATTCCCTGAAAAATCCCAAAAAATTCCCAAAAATATCCCCAAAAAAATCCCCAAAAATTAAAAAAATATCCCCCAAAAAAATCCAAAAAAATTAAAAAAAATCCCAAAAAATCCCCCCCAAAATTCAAAAAAAATTCCCCCAAAAATTCCCAAAAAATCAAAAAAAAAAATCCCAAAAAATTCCCAAAAAATCCCGAAAAAATAAAAAATAAAAAAATCCCAAAAAAATAAAAAAAACCCCAAAAAATCCCAAAAAATTCCCAAAAAATCCCAAAAAAATTCCAGAAAATTTTCCTGAAAAATCCTAAAAAATTCCTCCAAAAATTTCCCAAAAAATCCCAAAAAATTCCCCAAAAAATCCCAAAAATTCCCCCAAAATTCCCCAGACCGGAGACGCGCTGGGCAAAGCTTTGGCCTCTGTAAGGAAATTCCCAAAAATTCCCAAAATATATCCCAAAAAATTCCCAAAAAATTCCAAAAAATTCCCCAAAAAATTCCCAAAAAATTAAAAAAAAAAATCGGGGAAAAATTCCCAAAAATTCCCCAAAAAATCCCAAAAAATTCCCCTAAAAATCCAAAAAAATTCCCAAAAAATTCCCTAAAAATTCCCCAAAAATTCCCAAAAAAATTCCCCAAAAAATTCCGAAAAAATTCCAGAAAAATTCCCCAAAAAATTCCCAGAAATATCCCCAAAAAAATCCCGAAAAATTTTTAAAAAATTCCCAAAAAAATCCCAAAAAATCCCAAAAAATAAAAAAAATCCCAAAAAAATCCCCAAAAAATTCCCCCAAAAATTGCCAAAAAATCAAAAAAATCCCAAAAAATCCCCCCCAAAAAAAATCGCAAAAAATTCCAGAAAAATTCCCCAAAAATCCCCCAAAATTCCCAGAAAATTGGAAAAAAAAAAAAATCCCAAAAAATTCCCAAAAAATTCTCAAAAAATTCCCCCAAAAATTCCCCAAAAAATTCCAAAAATATCCCCAAAAAATTCCCTAAAAATTCCCCAAAAATTCCCAAAAAATTCCCAAAAAATTAGAAAAAATCCCAGAAAAATTCCCCAAAAGTTCCCAAAAATATCCCCAAAAATATCCCCAAAAATTCCCCAAAAAATTCCCCAAAAATTCCCCAAAAAATTCCGAAAAAATTCCAGAAAAATTCCCCAAAAATCCCCGAAAATTCCCAGAAAATTGCAAAAAAAAAATCCCAAATAATTCCCCAAAAATTCCCAAGAAATTCCCCAAAAATTCCCAAAAATATCCCCAAAAATACCCCAAAAATTAAAAAAAAAACCCCAAAAAAAATCCCCCCCCCAAAAAAAAAAAAAGTTGTGGAAAAATTCCCAAAAATTCCAAAAAAATTCCAAAAAAATTCCAGAAAAATTCCCCCCCAAAAATCCCCAAAAATTCCCAGAAAATTGCAAAAAAAAATTCCAAAAAATTCCCCAAAAATTAAAAAGAAATATCCCCCAAAAAATCCCAAAAATTCCCAAAAAAATCCCAAAAAAATCCTAAAAATATCCCCAAAAAATTCCCCAAAAATTAAAAAAAATATCCCCCCCCAAAATTTCAAAAAAATTTCCCAAAAAATTCCCAAAAAATCCCGAAAAAATAAAAAAATAAAAAATTCCCAAAACGATCAAAAAAAATCCCCAAGAAATCCCAAAAAAATTCCCCAAAAATTAAAAAAAATATCCCCCGAAAAAATCCCAAAAAATTTCCAAAAAAACCCAGAAATTCCCAAAAAAATCCCAAAAAATTCCGAAAAAATTCCAGAAAATCCCCCAAAATTCCCAAAATTTCCCAAAAATCTCCAAAAATCCCCAAAATTTCAAAAAAAAATCCCAAATTTTCCCAAAAATTCCCAAAAAAATCCCAAAAAAATTTCCCAAAAATCCCAAAATTTTCTAAATTTTCCCCAAAAATCCCAAAAATGTCCCAAAAAATCCGCAAAATTTCCCCAAAATTCCCAAAAAATTTCCCAAAAAATCCCAAAATTCTGAAAATTTCCCAAAAATCCCAAAAATGTCCCAAAAAATCCAAAAATTCCCAAAAAAATTCCCCAAAAATCCCCAAAAAAATCCCAAAAATTTCCCCAAAAATTCCCCAAAAATCCCCAAAAATTCCTCAAAAAATCCCCAAAATTCCCAAAAATTCCCCAAAAATTCCCAAATTTTCCCCAAATTCCCCCAAAAATTCCCAAATTTTCCCCAAATTTCCCAAAATTCCCCAAAAATTACCAAATTTTCCCCAAAATTTCCCCAAGAATCCCCAAATTTTCCCCAAAATTTCCCCAAATTCCCCAAAAATTCCCAAAATTTCCCCAAAATTCCCAAAAAATCAAAAAATTCCCCAAAAATCTCCAAAAAATTCCCAAAAATTCCCAAAATTCCCCAAAATTTCCCAAAAATCCCCAAAATTTCCAAAAAAAATCCCAAATTTTCCCAAAAAATCCCAAAAAAATCCCAAAAAATTCCTAAAAAAATCCCAAAATTTTCTAAAATTTTCCCCAAAAATCCCAAAAATGTTCCAAAAAAATTCCCAAAATTTCCCAAAAATTCCCAAAAAATTTTCCAAAAAATCCCAAAATTCTGAAAATTTCCCAAAAATCCCAAAAATGTCCCAAAAAATCCCAAAAATTCCCGAAAAAAATCCCCAAAAAATCCACCAAAATTTCCCAAAAATCCCCAAAATTTCCCAAAAAAATCCCAAAAAAAATCCCAAAAATTCCCCCAAAATCCCCAAAAATTCCTCAAAAAAATCCCCAAAAATTCCCAAAAATTCCCCCAAAAATTCCCAAAAAATTCCCAAAATTTCCCCAAAAAATCCCAAAAATGTCCCAAAAAAATCCCAAAAATTCCTCAAAAAAATCCCCAAAATTTCCCAAAAAAATCCCAAAAATTCCCCAAAAAATCCCAAAAACTCCCAAAAATTCCCCAAAAATTCCCAAATTTTCCCCAAAATTTCCCAAAAAATTCCCCAAAAATAAAAAAAATCCCAAAAATTCCCCAAAAAATCCCAAGAAATCCCCAAAAATTCCCCATATTCTCCACGGGGGGAAGCTCCGCCCACATGGGGCGGGGCTTGCCCTCATTTGCATATATGCTAATGGCCTCTTCCCGCCAGATTTATTCCCCAGACCAAAATCACCAAAAAATCCCCAAAAAATCCCAAAAAATTCCCCAAAAATCCCAAATTTCCCCAAAAAATCCCCAAATTCTCCACGGGGGGGAAGCTCCGCCCACATGGGGCGGGGCTTGCCCTCATTTGCATATATGCTAATCGCCTCTTCCCGCCAGATTTATTCCCCAGACCAAAAATCACCAAAAAATCCCCAAAAAATCAAAAAAATTCCACAAAAATTCACAAAAATTCACAAAAAATTCCTAAAAATTCCCCAAAATCCCCCCAAATTCCCAAAATTTCCCAAAAATCTCCAAAAATCCCCAAAATTTCCAAAAAAAAATCCCAAATTTTCCCAAAAAAATCCCAAAAAAATCCCCAAAAATTCCTAAAAAAATCCCAAAATTTTCTAAAATTTTCCCCAAAAATCCCAAAAATGTCCCAAAAAAATCCCCAAAATTTCCCAAAAATTCCCCAAAAATTTCCCAAAAAATCCCAAAATTCTGAAAATTTCCCAAAAATCCCAAAAATGTCCCAAAAAATCCCAAAAATTCCCGAAAAAATCCCCAAAAAATCCCCAAAATTTCCCAAAAATCCCCAAAATTTCCCAAAAAAATCCCAAAAAAAATCCCAAAATTTCCCAAAAAAAATCCCCAAAATTCCTAAAAAAATCCCAAAAATCCCCAAAAATTCTGAAAATTCCCTAAAAATTCCCCAAAATTTCCCCAAAATTTCGAAAAAATCCCAAAATTACCCAAAAAATTTCCAAAATTCCCCAAAAAATCCCAAAAAAAATTTCCCAAAAATTCCCCAAAATTCCCAAATTTTCCCCCAAAATTTCCCAAAAAATCCCCAAAAATTCCCAAAATTCCCAATAATTTCCCAAAAAAATCCCAAAAATTCTGGAAAAAAAATCCCAAAAATTCCCAAAAAAATCCCAGAAAAAAACCCAAAAAAATCCAAAAAATTCCTAAAAAATCCCAAAAAATTCCCCAAAATTTCCCAAAAAATTCCCAAAAAATCAAAAAAAATCCCAAAAAAATCCCAAAAAATCCCAAATTTTCCCAAAAAATCCCAAATTTCCCCAAAAAAATCCCCAAATTCTCCACGGGGGGAAAGCTCCGCCCACATGGGGCGGGGCTTGCCCTCATTTGCATATATGCTAATGGCCCTCTTCCCCGCCAGATTTATTCCCCAGATCAAAATCACCAAAAAATCCCCAAAAAATCCCAAAAATTCCTCAAAAAAATTCCCCAAAAAAACCCCAAAAATTCCCAAAATTCCCAAAATTCCCCAAAATTCCCCAAAAATTCCCAAATTTTCCCCAAAATTTCCCAAAAAATTCCCAAAAAATCCCAAAAAAATCCCCAAAATTTCGAAAAAATCCCAAAATTTCCCAAAATATTCCAAAAATAATTCCCAAAATTTCCCAAAAAATTCCCCAAAAAATCCCAAAAAATTCCCCAAAATTTCCCAAAAAAATCCCCAAAATTCCCAAATTTTCCCCAAAATTTCCCAAAAAAATTCCCAAAAAATCAAAAAATCCCAAAAAATCCCAAAAAAAATTCCAAAAAATCCCAAAAAATCCCAAAAATTCCCCAAAAATCCCCAAATTCTCCACCGGGGGGGAAGCTCCCGCCCACATGGGGCGGGGCTTGCCCTCATTTGCATATATGCTAATGGCCTCTTCCCGCCAGATTTATTCCCCAGACCAAAATCACCAAAAAATCCCCAAAAAATCCCAAAAAATTCAAGAAAAATCCCAAATTTCCCCAAAAATCCCCAAATTCTCGACGGGGGGGAAGCTCCGCCCACATGGGGCGGGGCTTGCCCTCATTTGCATATATGCTAATGGCCTCTTCCCCGCCAGATTTATTCCCCAGACCACACCAACAGCAGCTTCCCCTCCAACCCTTCGACTCCCGTGGCCTCGCCCCCGTCGCTCGCAGGTACCGGCCCCAAAATCCCCCAATTTCACCCCAAAATTTCACCCCCCAAAATTCCAATTTTTCATTCCCCAAAAATCCCCGAATTTTTCCCTTTTTTTACCCCGAAAAAATCGCATTTTTTGCCCATTTTTTAGGCTTTTTTGCCCAAAATAATTTGATTTGTTTCCCCCCATAAAAATCGAATTTTTGACCCCAAAAAATCGAATTTTTGACCCCCAAAACATCAGATTTTTACCCCAAAAAATGTGAAATTTTTCTCCCAAAAAATCAGATTTTTTGCCATTTTTTTACCCAAAAAATTTGAATTTTTTCCCCCAAAAATGAGAATTTTTTCCCAAATTTCTTAGGATTTTTACCCAAAAAAAATCGAATTTTTTCCCCAAAAAAAATCCCAATTTTTTCTATTTTTACCCCCAAAAAAAATCGAATTTTTTCCAAAAAAAATCCCAAATTTTTCCATTTTTTCCCCAAAAAATCGAATTTTTTTCCCCCCAAAAATCCCAAATTTTTTTCCATTTTTTACACTCAAAAAATTTGAATTTTCTTCCCAAAAAAATCCCATTTTTTTTCTCTTTTTTTACCCCAAAAAATCCGATTTTTTTCCCATTTCTTACCCCAAAAAAATCGAATTTTTTTCCCCAAAAAATGTGATTTTTTTCCCAATAAATTCAATTTTTTTCCCCAATTTTTTTAGGATTTTTCCCCAAAATATCAGAATTTTTTCCCCAAAATAATTTGAATTTTTTTCCCATTTTTTCCCCATTTCCCCTCCAACCCTTCGACTCCCGTGGCCTCGCCCCCCGTCGCTCGCAGGTACCCGGCCCCAAAATCCCCCAATTTCACCCCAAAATTTCACCCCCAAAAATTCCAATTTTCATTCCCCAAAAATCCCCGAATTTCTCCGTTTTTTACCCCCGAAAAAAATCGCATTTTTCTCCAAGTTTTTACCCCAAAAAATCGGATTTTTGACCCAAAAAAATCACATTTTTTACCCCAAAAAATTCGATTTTTTTCCCCCAAAAAAATCCCCAATTTTTTTCCATTTTTTACCCAAAAAAAGCAAATTTTTATCCCAATTTTTTTAGGATTTTTACCCCCAAAAAATCGAATTTTTTTCCTGTTTTTTACCCCAAAAAAATCGATTTTTTTTTCCCAAAAAATCCCAATTTTTTCCATTTTTTCCCCAAAAAAAATCGAATTTTTTCCCCAATAAAAATGAATTTTTTTCCCAAAAAATTAGGATTTTTTCCCCCCAATTTTTTCCTGTTTTTTAACCCCAAAAAATCGAATTTTTTCCCCAAAAATCCCAATTTTTTTCCATTTTTTACCGCAAAAAAATCGGATTTTTGACCCAAAAAATCGAATTTTTTCCCCAAAAAATCCCAATTTTTTTCTATTTTTTACCCCCAAAAATCGGAATATTTTTCCAAAATAATTCGAATTTTTTCCCCAAACATCGAATTTTTTCCCCAAATTTTTTAGGATTTCAGTCCCAAAAAAAATCGGAATTTTTTCCCCAAAAAAATCCCAATTTTTTTCCATTATTTACCCCAAAAAAACCAGATTTTTACCCCAAAAAATGTGAATTTTTTTCCCCCCAAAAAATCAGATTTTTTGCCATTTTTTACCCAAAAAATTGGATTTTTTTCCCCAAAAAAATGAGAATTTTTTTTCCGAATTTTTTTTAGGATTTTTACCCAAAAAAAATCGAATTTTTTTCCCAAAAAATCGAATTTTTTTCCCACTTTTTACCCCAAAAAAATCGATTTTTTTCCCAAAAAAAAATCCCAATTTTTTTCCATTTATTTCCTCAAAAAAATCGAATTTTTTCCCAAAAAACCCCAAATTTCTTCCATTTTTTACACCCAAAAAATCGATTTTTTTTCCCAAAAAACCCCAAATTTCTTCCATTTTTTACAACCCAAAAAATCGATTTTTTTCCAAAAAAATCCCAATTTTTTCCACTTTTTTTACCCCAAAAAAATCGAATTTTTACCCCAAAAAATCCCAATTTTTTTCCATTTTTTACACTCAAAAAAATCGAATTTTTTCCCCCAAAAAATCCCAATTTTTTTCCATTTTCTACCCAAAAAATCAGATTTTTTTCCCAAATTTTTTTAGGATTATTACCCCCAAAAATATCGAATTTTTTCCCCAAAAAAATCCCGATTTTTTTCCATTTTTTCCCCAAAAAATCGAATTTTTTTCCCCCAAAAACCCCAAATTTCTTCCATTTTTTACACCCAAAAAATCGATTTTTTTTCCCAAAAAACCCCAAATTTTCTTCCATTTTTTACACCCAAAAAATCGATTTTTTTTCCCAAAAAATCCCAATTTTTTTCCATTTTTTTACCCAAAAAAAATCGAATTTTTTTCCCAAAAAAATCGAATTTTTTCCCCAAAAAAATCCCATTTTTTTTCTCTTTTTTACCCCAAAAAATCCGATTTTTTTCCCATTTCTTACCCCAAAAAATCGAATTTTTTCCCCAAAAAATGTGATTTTTTCCCCAAAAAAATGTGATTTTTTTCCCGTCGCTCGCAGGTACCGGCCCCAAAATCCCCCAATTTCACCCCAAAATTTCACCCCCAAAAATTCCAATTTTTCATTCCCCAAAAAATTCCCCGAATTTTTCCGTTTTTTACCCCGAAAAAATCGCATTTTTCTCCAAGATTTTACCCCAAAAAAATCGGATTTTTGACCCAAAAAATCGAATTTTTACCCCCAAACATTCGATTTTTTTTCCCCAAAAAATCCCAATTTTTTTCCATTTTCTACCCAAAAAAAGCAAATTTTTATCCCAATTTTTTTAGGATTTTTACCCCGAAAAAATCGCATTTTTCTCCAAGATTTTACCCAAAAAAATCGGATTTTTTCCTCAAAAAAATCATTTTTTACCCCAAAAAAATGTGATTTTTTCCCCAATTTTTTTTAGGATTTTTACCCCAAAAAAATCGAATTTTTCTCCCCCCAAAAATGAGAATTTTTTCCCAATTTTTAAAGGATTTTAGTAAAAAAAAAATCGAATTTTTTCCCCAAAAAATCCCAAATTTTTTTCCATTTTTACCCCCAAAAAAATCGAATTTTTTTCCCCAAAAAAATCGAATTTTTTCCCCAAAAAAATCCCAATTTTTTTCTGTTTTTTACCCCAAAAAATCCAATTTTTTTCCCATTTCTTACCCCCAAAAAATCGAATTTTTTTTCCCAAAAAAATGTGATTTTTTCCCCCAAAAAATGTGATTTTTTTCCCGTCGCTCGCAGGTACCCGGCCCCCAAAATCCCCCAATTTCACCCCAAAATTTCACCCCCAAAATTCCAATTTTTCATTCCCCAAAATTCCCCGAATTTTTCCCTTTTTTACCCCGAAAAAATCGCATTTTTTGCCCATTTTTTAGGCTTTTTTGCCCAAAATAATTTGATTTTTTTCCCCCAAAAAATCGAATTTTTGACCCCAAAAAATCAAATTTTTTACCCCCAAAAAATCAGATTTTTACCCCCAAAAAAATGTGAAATTTTTCTCCCAAAAAAATCAGATTTTTTGCCATTTTTTACCCAAAAAATTTGAATTTTTTGCCACAAAAAAACGTAATTTTTTTCCCCAAAAAATGAGAATTTTTTCCCAATTTTTTAGGATTTTAGTAAAAAAAAATCGAATTTTTTCCCAAAAAATCCCGAATTTTTGCCAAAAAAAATCGAATTTTTTCCCCAAAAAAATCCCAATTTTTTTCCATTTTTTACCCAAAAAAAATCAGATTTTTCCCCAAAAAAATTGAATTTTTTTCCCAAAAAATCGACTTTTTTCCCTAAAAAATTAGGATTTTTTCCCCCCAATTTTTTAGGATTTTTACCCCCAAAAATCGAATTTTTTTCCTGTTTTTTACCCCAAAAAATTGGATTTTTGACCCAAAAAATCCCAATTTTTTTCCCATTACTTACCCAAAAAAATCAGATTTTTCCCCAAAAAAATTGAATTTTTTTCCCAAAAAATCGAATTTTTTTCCCAAAAAATCCCAAATTTTTTCCATTTTTACCCCAAAAAAATCGGATTTTTTTCCCAAAATAATTTGAATTTTTCCCAAAAAAAATCGAATTTTTTCCCCATTTTTTCACCCAAAAAAATCGAATTTTTTCCCAAAAAATCCCAATTTTTTTTCTCTTTTTTACCCCCCCCAAAAAATGATTTTTTTCCCAAAAAAATGTGAAATTTTCCCCAATTTTTTTAGGATTTTTACCCCAAAAAAATAGAATTTTTTTCCTGTTTTTTACCCCAAAAAATCGAATTTTTGACCCAAAAAATCGAATTTTTTCCCAAAAAATCCCAATTTTTTTCCATTTTTTTACCCCCAAAAAATCGAATTTTTTTCCCCAAAAATTCGATTTTTTCCCCCCCAATTTTTAATTAATTACCCCAAATTTTTTCCTTAATTACCCCCTATTTTTAATTAATTATTCCCATTTTTTTCATTAATTAAACCCAAATTTTTTCTTAATTAACCCCAAATTTTTTCCTTAATTACCACCAATTTTTAATTAATTAATCCCATTTTTTTCATTAATTAAACCCAATTTTCTTCCTTAATTAATCCCCAAATTTTTTCCTTAATTACCCCCCATTTTTAATTAAATAATCCCAAATTTTTCATTAATTATTCCCAATTTTTTCATTAATAACCCCCAATTTTCTCATTAATTAATCCCCATTTTTAATTAATTACCCCCAACTTTCTCCTTAATTAATCCCAATTTTTTTCATTAATTACCCCCAATTTTTAATTAATTAACCCCAAATTTTTCCTTAATTAGTCCCAGTTTTTTTCATTCATTACCCCCAAATTTTTTAATTAATTAGCCCCAATTTCTCCTTAATTAATCCCAATTTTTTCCCTTAATTACCCGCCAACTTTTAATTAATTCCCCCCCTTTTTCCCCACTAATTAACCCTTAATTCCCCGCAGCCCTTCATTAACTTTTCCACCCATTCCAATTAACGCTAATTAACACTAATTAACGCTAATTAACGCTAATTAACGCTAATTAACGCTTTTCCTCGTTAGCAGGAACAGCGGCTTGGGCCAGGAATGGCGGTCAGGCGTCTTCATCTCCTAATTACGAGGGGCCCTTACACTCTTTGGTAGGTTAATTAGCGCCCGCCTCGTTAATTAATTAATTACCCCGCAGCGCCGCGGGCGTCGCTCATGAATTATGCATGAGCCGCTCATTAATTATGCGCCTCGCCGTCCTTTACCCTCATTAGAATAAGCAGGGAGTCGTTGGCTTGATTGGCTTTTAAACGGCTTAATTAGCGCCCTCATAATTAATTAATGAGGTCCCCGGTGGTTGTTCGCGGCCTCCTCATGAATTATTCATGAGCCGCTCATTAATTATTCGTTTCCGGGTCGTTTTTATGGAGATTTCCGCATTGGAAAAGGAGGAAGTCGTTGGGTTTGGAAGGTCTTAATTAGCGCCACCCTCATTAATTAATTCACGCTCGTTAATGATGTATTAGGTGCTCATGAATTATTCATGAGCTGCTCATTAATTATTCATTTCCGGGTCGTTTTTATGGCGATTTCCTCCATTGGAAAAGCAGGAAGTCGTTGGGTTTGGAAGGTCTTAATTAGCCCCACCCTCATTAATTAATTCATGCTCGTTAATGATCTTTTAGGTGCTCGTGAATTATTAATGAGCTGCTCATTAATTATTCGTTTTCGGGTCATTTTCCGGCATTGTCCCTCATTAGAAAAGCAGGAAGTCGTTGGGTTTGGAAGGTCTTAATTAGCCCCACCCTCATTAATTAATTCCTGCTCGTTAATGATTTGTTAAGTGCTCATGAATTATTCATGAGCCGCTCATTAATTATTCGTCTCGCCGTCGTTTTCCGGCGTTTTCCCTCATTAGTAAAGCATGGAGTCGTTGGCTTGATTGGCTTTTAAACGGCTTAATTAGCGCCCTCATAATTAATTAATGAGGTCCCCGGTCGTTATTCGCGGCTTCCTCATGAATTATTCATGAGCTGCTCATTAATTATGCGCCTCGCCGTTCTTTTCTGGCGTTTTCCCTCATTAGAAAAGCAGGAAGTCGTTGGGTTTGGAACGTCTTAATTAGCCCCACCCTCATTAATTACTTCATGCTCATTAATGATTTATTAGGTGCTCATGAATTATTCATGAGCTGCTCATTAATTATTCAATTTGCCATCATTTTCCGGCATTTTCCCTCATTAGTAAAGCAGGGAGTCGTTGGCTTGATTGGCTTTTAAACGGCTTAATTAGCGCCCTCATAATTAATTAATGAGGTCCCCGGTGGTTGTTCACGGCTTCCTCATGAATTATTCATGAGCCGCTCATTAATTATTCGTTTTCGGGTCGTTTTTATGGAGATTTCCCCATTGGAAAACGAGGAAGTCGTTGGGTTTGGAGCGCCTTAATTAGCACCACCCTCATTAATTAATTCCCGCTCATTATTGATTTATTAGGTGCTCATGAATTATTCATGAGCCGCTCATTAATTATTCGTTTCCGGGTCGTTTTTATGGCGATTTCCTCCATTGGAAAAGGAGGAAGTCGTTGGGTTTGGAGCGCCTTAATTAGCCCCACCCTCATTAATTAATTCGCACTCGTTAATGATTTATTAGGTGCTCATGAATTATTAATGAGCCGCTCATTAATTATTCATTTCCGGGTCGTTTTTATGGAGATTTCCCCATTGGAAAAGGAGGAAGTCGTTGGGTTTGGAAGGTCTTAATCAGCCCCACCCTCATTAATTAATTCACGCTCGTTAATGATTTATTAGGTGCTCGTGAATTATTCATGAGCCGCTCATTAATTATTCATTTCCGGGTCGTTTTTATGGAGATTTCCCCCATTGGAAAAGGAGGAAGTCGTTGGGTTTGGAGCGCCTTAATTAGCCCCACCCTCATTAATAAATTCCCGCTCGTTAATGATTTGTTAAGTGCTCATGAATTATTCATGAGCCGCTCATTAATTATTCAATTTGCCATCATTTTCCGGCATTTTCCCTCATTAGAATAAGCAGGGAGTCGTTGGCTTGATTGGCTTTTAAACGGCTTAATTAGCGCCCTCATAATTAATTAATGAGGTCCCCGGTCGTTGTTCGCGGCTTCCTCATGAATTATTCATGAGCCGCTCATTAATTATTCGTTTCCGGGTCGTTTTTTATGGAGATTTCCCCATTGGAAAAGGAGGAAGTCGTTGGGTTTGGAAGGTCTTAATTAGCCCCACCCTCATTAATTAATTCAGGCTCATTAAGGATTTATTAGGTGCTCATGAATTATTCATGAGCCGCTCATTAATTATTCATTTTCGGGTCGTTTTTATGGCGTTTTCCTCCATTGGAAAAGGAGGAAGTCGTTGGGTTTGGAGCGCCTTAATTAGCCCCACCCTCATTAATTAATTCACGTTCATTAATGATCTATTAGGTGTTCATGAATTATTCATGAGCCGCTCATTAATTATTCATTTCGGCACCATTTTGATGGAGATTTCCCCCATTGGATTCAACCCAAAACCCTAAAAGGACCCAAAACGACCCCAAAAGGACCCAACCCCAAAACAAAACCCAACGATCGAACCCGACCCCAAAAGGAACCCAAAGATCGAACCCGACCCCGAAACGACCCCGAAATGACCCCAAAGATCAAACCCGACCCCAAAAGAAACCCAAAGATTGAACCCGACCCCAAAATGACCCCAAAGATCAAACCCGACCCCAAAACGACCCCAAAGATTGAACCCGACCCCGAAACGACCCCGAAACGACCCCAAAGATCGAACCCGACCCTAAAAGGAACCCAAAGATCGAACCCGACCCCGAAACGACCCCAAAGTTTGAACCCGACCCCGAAACGACCCCAAAGATTGAACCCGACCCCAAAAGGAACCCAAAGATCAAATCCGACCCCGAAACGACCCCAAAGATCAAACCTGAACCCGAAACGACCCCAAAGATTGAACCTGACCCCGAAACGACCCCAAAGATCGAACCTGACCCCGAAACGACCCCAAAGATCAAACCTGACCCCAAAACGACCCTGAAATGACCCCAAAGATCGAACCTTACCCCAAAACGACCCCAAAGATCAAACCCGACCCCGAAAGGACCCAACTTGACCCCAAAAGGACCCAAAGTGACCCCAAAACGAACCCAACGATTGAACCCGACCCCAAAATACCCCAAAGATCGAACCCGACGCCGAAACGACCCCAAAACATTGAATGCGACCCTGAAATGAACCCAAAGATTGAGCCCGACCCCAAAATGAACCCAAAGATTGAAACTGACCCCAAAAGGACCCAACTTGACCCCAAAAGGACCCAACCCCAAAACAAAACCCAACGATCAAACCCGACCCCGAAACGACCCCAACAATTGAACACAACCCCAAAAGGAACCCAAAGATCAAACCTGACCCCGAAACGACCCCAAAGATCGAACCTGACCCCAAAAGGACCCCAAAGATCAAACCCGACCCCGAAACGACCCCAAAGATCAAACCCGACCCCGAAATGACCCCAAAGATTGAACCCGACCCCGAAACGACCCCAAAGATCGACCCTGACCCCAAAAGGAACCCAAAGATCGAACCTGACCCCAAAAAGACCCCAAAGATTGAACCTGACCCCAAAAAGACCCCAAAGATTGAAACTGACCCCAAAAGGACCCAACTTGACCCCAAAAGGACCGAACCCCAAAACAAAACCCAACGATTGAACCCGACCCCGAAACGACCCCAAAGATCGAACCCGAACCCAAAACGACCCCAAAGATTGAACCTGACCCCAAAACGACCCCAAAGATTGAACCCGACCCTGAAACGACCCCAAAGATCGAACGCGACCCCGAAACGACCCCAAAGATTGAACCTGACCCCAAAAAGACCCCAAAGATTGAACCTGACCCCAAAAAGACCCCAAAGATTGAAACTGACCCCAAAAGGACCCAACTTGACCCCAAAAGGACCCAACCCCAAAACAAAACCCAACAAACCCAAAGATCGAACCCGACCCCGAAACGACCCCGAAACAACCCCAAAGATCGAATCCAACCCCGAAACGACCCCAAAAGATTGAACCCGACCCCAAAACGACCCCAAAGACTGAACCCGACCCCAAAGATTGAACCCGACCCCAAAACGACCCCAAAGATCGAACACGACCCCAAAAGGAACCCAAAGATCGAACACGAAACCAAAAGGAACCCCAAAGATTGAACTTGACCCCAAAATGAACCCAACGATCGAACCTGACCCCAAAACGACCCCGAAACGACCCCAAAGATCGAACGCGACCCCAAAAAGACCCCAAAGATCGAACCTGACCCTAAAAAGACCCCAAAGATCGAACCTGACCCCAAAACGACCCCAAAGATTGAACCCGACCCCGAAACGACCCCAAAGATTGAACCTGACCCCAAAAGGACCCCAAAGATTGAACCCGACCCCGAAACGACCCCAAAGATCGAACGCGACCCCGAAACGACCCCAAAGATTGAACCCGACCCCAAAAGGAACCCAAAGATCGAACCCGACCCCGAAACGACCCCGAAACGACCCCAAAGATCGAACCCGACCCTAAAAGGAACCCAAGGATCGAACCCGACCCCAAAAGGAACCCAAAGATCGAACCCGACCCTAAAAGGAACCCAAAGATCGAACCCGACCCCGAAACGACCCCGAAATGACCCCAAAGATCGAACCCGACCCTAAAAGGAACCCAAGGATCGAACCCGACCCCGAAACGACCCCAAAGATCGAACCCGACCCCGAAACGACCCCAAAGATTGAACCCGACCCCAAAAGGAACCCAAAGATCAAATCCGACCCCGAAACGACCCCAAAGATCGAACGCGACCCCAAAACGACCCCAAAGATTGAACGCGACCCCAAAAGGAACCCAAAGATTGAACCCGACCCCGAAACGACCCCAAAGATTGAACCCGACCCCAAAGATTGAAACTGACCCCAAAAGGACCCAACTTGACCCCAAAAGGACCCCAAAGATTGAACCCGACCCCAAAAGGAACCCAAAGATTGAACCCGACCCCGAAACGACCCCAAAGATTGAACCCGACCCCAAAACGACCCCAAAGATTGAACCCAACCCCAAAAAGACCCCAAAGATTGAAACTGACCCCAAAAGGACCCAACCCCAAAACAAAACCCAACGAACCCAAAGATCAAACCTGACCCCGAAACGACCCCGAAACAACCCCAAAGATCGAATCCAACCCCGAAACGACCCCAAAAGATTGAACCCGACCCCAAAACGACCCCAAAGACTGAACCCCACCCCAAAGATTGAACCCGACCCCAAAACGACCCCAGAGATCGAACACGACCCCAAAATTTCCGATCCCGACCCCAAAAGGAACCCAAAGATTGAACACGAAACCAAAAGGAACCCCAAAGATTGAACTTGACCCCAAAATGAACCCAATGATCGAACCTGACCCCAAAACGACCCCGAAACGACCCCAAAGATCGAACGCGACCCCAAAAAGACCCCAAAGATCGAACCTGACCCTAAGAAGACCCCAAAGATCGAACCTGACCCCAAAAGGACCCTAAAGATTGAACCCGACCCCGAAACGACCCCAAAAATTGAACCCGACCCCGAAATGACCCCAAAGATCAAACCCAACCCCAAAACGACCCAACCTGACCCCAAAAGGACCCCAAAGATCGAACCCGACCCCAAAAGCCAACCGAAAAAACCCCAAAAGCCGCCTCGGCGTTTTCCCCCCTTTGCCGCAGAGCCGCATCGAGGATCGCCTGGAGCGCTTGGACGACGCCATCCACGTCCTGCGCAACCACGCCGTGGGCGCGGCGCCGGCGATGGCGGCCGGCGACGTGCACGGCATCATCGGCGCCGCGGCGCACAACGGCGCCATGGCCGGCTTGGCCGGTTACGGCGCCGGGATCCTCTCCAATCGGCTCATGGTGAGAGTTTTGTAGGGTTTGGATTTGGGGGTTTTGGCGTTTGGGATCGTTCAAAATGGCGGCGCGGTCGTCGGTTACGGCGCCGGGATCGACTCCCGGTTTTGGGATTTGGGATTTTGGGATTTTTGGGATTTGGGATTTTAGGATTTGGGATTTCGAGATTTGGCGATTTTGGGATTTTGGGGTTTTTGGGGTTTTGGGTTTTGGCGTTTGGGATCGTTCAAAATGGCGGCGCAGTCGTCGGTTACGGCGCCGGGATCGACTCCCGGTGAGATTTGGGATTTCTGGGATTTGGGATTTCAACATTTTTGGGATTTTGGGTTTTTAGGATTTCAATATTTTGGGGTTTTAGGATTTGGGATTTTGGGGTTTTTGGGGTTTTGGGGTTTTGGCATTTGGGATCGTTCAAAATGGCGGCGCGGTCGTCGGTTACGGCGCCGGGATCGACTCCCGGTGAGATTTGGGATTTTTGGGGTTTGGGATTTCGAGATTTTGGGATTTGGGATTTTAGGATTTGGGATTTTGAGATTTGGCAATTTTGGGATTTTGCGATTTTGGGGTTTTGGGGTTTTTGGGGTTTTGGCGTTTGGGATCATCCAAAATGGCGGCACAGCCATTGGTTACGGCGCCGGGATCGTCCGCAAT
Source organism: Vidua macroura (assembly GCF_024509145.1). Lineage (NCBI taxonomy): Eukaryota > Metazoa > Chordata > Aves > Passeriformes > Viduidae > Vidua > Vidua macroura. The sequence continues at coordinate 28,490 of NW_026530602.1, read as the reverse complement.
CAACTCCCGGTGAGATTTGGGATTTCGGGGTTTTGAGGATTTAGGATTTTGAGATTTTGGGATTTTAGGATTTGGGATTTTGAGATTTGGCGATTTTGGGATTTTGCGATTTTGGGGTTTTTGGGGTTTTCGGGTTTTGGCGTTTGGGATCGTCCAAAATGGTGGCGCGGTCGTCGGTTACGGCGCCGGGATCCTCTCCAATCGGCTCATGGTGAGAGTTTTGTAGGGTTTTGGTTTGGGGGTTTTTGGGGTTTTGGGGGTTTTTTTGGGATCGTTCAAAATGGCGGCGCGGTCGTCGGTTACGGCGCCGGGATCGACTCCCGGTCAGATTTGGGATTTTAGGATTTGGGGATTTTGGGATTTTAGGATTTCGAGATTTTGGGATTTTGGGATTTGGGATTTCAATATTTTGGGGTTTTGGGGTTTTAGGATTTGGGGATTTTGGGGTTTTTGGGTTTTGGGGTTTTGGCGTTTGGGATCGTTCAAAATGGCGGCACGGTCGTCGGTTACGGCGCCGAGATCGACTCCCGGTGAGATTTGGGATTTTAGGATTTGGGATTTCAACATTTTTGGAATTTTGGGATTTTAGGATTTGGGATTTTGAGATTTTGATATTTTGGGATTTTAGGATTTTGGGATTTCGAGATTTTGGGGTTTTGGGGTTTTGGGGTTTTGGCGTTTGGGATCGTCCAAAATGGCGGCGTGGTTGTCGGTTACGGCGCCGGGATCGACTCCCGGTGAGATTTGGGATTTTAGGATTTGGGATTTCGATATTTTAGGATTTTGGGATTTTAGGATTTGGGATTTCAAGATTTGGCGATTTTGGGATTTTGGGGTTTTTGGGGTTTTGGGGTTTTGGCATTTGGGATCGTTCAAAATGGCGGCGCGGTCGTCGGTTACGGCGCCGGGATCGACTCCCGGTGAGATTTGGGATTTTAGGATTTGGGGATTTTGGGATTTTAGGATTTCAATATTTTGGGATTTTAGGATTTGGGATTTTGGGGTTTTTGGGTTTTGGGGTTTTTGGGTTTTGGGGTTTTGGCGTTTGGGATCGTTCAAAATGGCGGCGCGGCCGTCGGTTACGGCGCCGGGATCGACTCCCGGTGAGATTTGGGATTTTAGGATTTGGGATTTCGATATTTTGGGATTTTGGGATTTTAGGATTTAGGATTTCAAGATTTTGGGATTTGGGGGTTTTTGGAGTTTTGGGGTTTTGGCGTTTGGGATCGTCCAAAATGGCGGCGCGGTCGTCGGTTACGGCGCCGGGATCGACTCCCGATGAGATTTGGGATTTTAGGATTTGGGATTTTGGGATTTTAGGATTTGGGATTTCAAGATTTTGGAATTTTTGGGTTTTTAAGATTTGGGATTTGGGGTTTTTGGGGTTTTGGCGTTTGGGATCGTTCAAAATGGCGGCGCGGTCGTCGGTTACGGCGCCGGGATCGACTCCCGGTGAGATTTGGGATTTTGGGATTTGGGATTTCGATATTTTGGGATTTTGGGATTTTAGGATTTGGGATTTCGAGATTTGGCGATTTTGGGATTTTGAGATTTTGGGGTTTTGGGGTTTTGGCATTTGGGATCGTTCAAAATGGCGGCGCGGTCGTCGGTTACGGCGCCGGGATTGTCTCCGATCAACTCCCGGTGAGATTTGGGATTTTTGGGTTTGGGATTTCGAGATTTTGGGATTTTGGGATTTGGGATTTCAATATTTTGGGGTTTTTCGGGTTTTTGGGTTTTGGGATTTTGGGGTTTTTGGAGTTTTGGAGTTTTGGCGTTTGGGATCGTTCAAAATGGCGGCGCGGTCGTCGGTTACGGCGCCGGGATCGACTCCCGGTGAGATTTGGGATTTTAGGATTTGGGGATTTTGGGATTTTAGGATTTAGGATTTCAAGATTTTGGGATTTTGGGATTTGGGATTTCAAGATTTTGGGGTTTTGGGGTTTTTGGGGTTTTGGTCTTTGGGATTGTTCAAAATGGCGGCGCGGTTGTCGCTTACGGCGCCGGGATCGACTCCCGGTGAGATTTGGGATTTTTGGGGTTTAGGATTTCGATATTTTGGGATTTTAGGATTTGGGATTTTGATATTTTGGGATTTTAGGATTTTGGGATTTTGGGGTTTTTGGAGTTTTGGGGTTTTGGCATTTGGGATCGTTCAAAATGGCGGCGCGGTCGTCGGTTACGGCGCCGGGATTGTCTCCGATCAACTCCCGGTGAGATTTGGGATTTTTGGGTTTGGGATTTCGAGATTTTGGGATTTTAGGATTTGGGATTTCAATATTTTGGGGTTTTTGGGTTTTGGGTTTTTGGGGTTTTTGGGTTTTGGGGTTTTGGCGTTTGGGATCGTTCAAAATGGCGGCGCGGTCATCGGTTACGGCGCCGGGATCGACTCCCGGTGAGATTTGGGATTTTTGGGGTTTGAGGATTTGGGATTTGAAGATTTTGGGATTTCAATATTTTGGGATTTTAGGATTTGGGATTTTGGGTTTTTGGATTTTTGGGGTTTTTGGGTTTTGGGGTTTTGGCATTAGGGATCGTCCAAAATGGCGGCGCGGTCGTCGCTTACGGCGCCGGGATCGACTCCCGGTGAGATTTGGGATTTTGGGATTTTTGGGATTTGGGATTTTAGGATTTGGGATTTCGAGATTTTGGGATTTGGGATTTTGGGTTTTGGGGTTTTGGGGTTTTTGGGGTTTTGGCGTTTGGGATCGTCCAAAATGGCGGCGCGGTCGTCGGTTACGGCGCCGGGATCGACTCCCGGTGAGATTTGGGATTTTTGGGTTTAGGATTTCGATATTTTGGGATTTTAGGATTTGGGATTTCAAGATTTTGGGATTTTGGGATTTGGGATTTCGAGATTTTGGGATTTTGGGGTTTTTGGGGGTTTGGGGTTTTGGCGTTTGGGATCGTTCAAAATGGCGGCGCGGTCGTCGGTTACGGCGCCGGGATCGACTCCCGGTGAGATTTGGGATTTTAGGGTTTAGGATTTCGAGATTTTGGGATTTTGGGATTTTAGGATTTGGGTTTTGGGATTTCGAGATTTTGGGATTTTGGGGTTTTTGGGGTTTTGGTGTTTGGGATCGTCCAAAATGGCGGCGCGGTCGTCGGTTACGGCGCCGGGATCGACTCCCGGTCAGATTTGGGATTTTTGGGGTTTGGGATTTCGATATTTTGGGATTTTGGGATTTTAGGATTTGGGATTTCGAGATTTTGGGATTTGGGATTTTGGGATTTTAGGATTTTGGGATTTTGGGGTTTTTGGGGTTTTGGCGTTTGGGTTCGTTCAAAATGGCGGCGCGGTCGTCGGTTACGGCGCCGGGATCGACTCCCGGTCAGATTTGGGATTTTAGGATTTGGGGATTTTGGGATTTTAGGATTTTAGGATTTCGAGATTTTGGGATTTGGGATTTTAGGATTTCGAGATTTTGGGATTTGGGATTTTGGGTTTTGGGGTTTTTGGGTTTTGGAGTTTTGGTGTTTGGGATCGTCCAAAATGGCGGCGCGGGTCGTTGGTTACGGCGCCGGGATCGACTCCCGGTGAGATTTGGGATTTTAGGATTTGGGATTTTAGGATTTGGGATTTCAAGATTTGGGGATTTTGGGATTTTAGGATTTGGGATTTCAAGATTTTGGGGTTTTGGGGTTTTTGGGGTTTTGGCGTTTGGGATCGTTCAAAATGGCGGCGCGGTTGTCGGTTACGGCACCGGGATCGACTCCCGGTGAGATTTGGGATTTTAGGATTTGGGATTTCGAGATTTTGGGATTTTGGGATTTTAGGATTTGGGATTTTGGGATTTTGGGATTTTTAGGATTTGGGGTTTGGGGTTTTTGGGGTTTTTGGGTTTTGGGGTTTTGGCGTTTGGGATCGTTCAAAATGGCGGCGCGGTCGTCGGTTACGGCGCCAGGATTGACTCTGATCGACTCCCGGTGAGATTTGGGATTTTTGGGTTTTGAGGATTTGGGATTTGAAGATTTTGGGATTTCAAGATTTTGGGATTTTGGGATTGTAGGATTTGGGATTTCGAGATTTTGGGGTTTTGGGGTTTTTGGGGTTTTGGTGTTTGGGATCGTCCAAAATGGCGGCGCGGTCGTCGGTTACGGCGCCGGGATCCTCTCCAATCGGCTCATGGTGAGAGTTTTGTAGGGTTTTGATTTGGGGGTTTTTGATTTGGGGGTTTTTTTGGGATCGTTCAAAATGGCGGCGCGGTCGTCGCTTACGGTGCCGGGATCGACTCCCGGTGGGATTTGGGATTTTTGGGTTTAGGATTTCGATATTTTGGGATTTTAGGATTTGAGATTTTGATATTTTGGGATTTTAGGATTTTGGGATTTTGGGATTTTGGGGTTTTTGGGGTTTTTGGGGTTTCACGGTTTGGCATCATCCAAAATGGCGTCACGGTCGTCGGTTACGGCGCCGGGATCGTCTTCGATCGACTCCCGGTGAGATTTGGGATTTTTGGATTTAGGATTTTGAGATTTTGGGATTTTAGGATTTGGGATTTCAATATTTTGGGGTTTTGGGGTTTTAGGATTTTGGGATTTTGGGGTTTTTGGGGTTTTTGGGGTTTCACGGTTTGGGATCATCCAAAATGGCGTCATGGTCGTCGGTTACGGTGCCGGGATCGACTCCTGGTCAGATTTGGGATTTTTGGGATTTAGGATTTTGAGATTTTGGGATTTTTGGGATTTGGGTTTTTTTTTTTCCCCAGAATTTGGGATTTTTTGCGGGGATTTCGGGATTTAGGATTTCTCACCGCCGTCTCCCAACCCCGCAGGTCGGAGCTCACCGCGACGACGGCGTCTCCATCCGCGCCGGCCACTCCTTGGTGCCCAACCAGGTGCCGGTGCCGACGCTGCCGGTGCCGTCGGCCACGTCCCCGGAGCTGAACCCGCCCCAGGATCCCTACAGGGGTGAGGAACCCAAAGTTCTCCAGATGTTCCCTCAAGCCAAAACCTTTTGGGATTTGAGGACCTTCTGAGATGGTCCTGGTGGGATGGAGCTTGGAGAAACAAAGTTATGGACCTCAGGTGTCCATGCCAAAAATTTGGGGTCTTTGGGACCTCTGGTATGGTCGTGGTTGGGTGGAGAACTTTGGAGAAGGTCCACCAAAGAACTTTGGGATGTGAGGACCTTTGGTGGGATGGAGCTTGGAGAAACAAAGTGATGGACCTCAGGTGTCCATGCCAAAAATTTGAGGTCTTTAGGACCTCTGGAATGGTCGTGGTTGGGTGGAGAACATTGGAGAAGGTCCACCAAAGAACTTTGGGATGTGAGGACCTTTGGTGGGATGGAGGTTGGAGAAACAAAGTTATGGACCTCAGGTGTCCATGCCAAAAATTTGGGGTCTTTAGGACCTCTGGAAGTGGTCGTGGGTGGGTGGAGAACATTGGAGAAGGTCCACCAAAGAACTTTGGGATTGGAGGACCTTTGGTGGGATGGAGGTTGGAGAAACAAAGTTATGGAGCTCAGAGGTCCATGCGAAAAATTTGGGGTCTTTGGGACCTCTGGAAGTGGTGGTGGGTGGGTGGAGAACTTTGGAGAAGGTCCACCAAAGAACTTGAAGGTTTTTTTTTGGAGGTCCACCTGGAGATGTCCAAGGTGGACCTCTTGGGTTCTTCTTCTTCAGGAATTGCCACCACGCTCCAAGGTCAAAGCGTGTCCTCGGGCAGCTCGGAGATCAAATCGGACGACGAAGGCGACGAGAACTTGCAGGAGAGCAAGAGCGGCGAGGAGAAGAAGTTGGACGAGGAGAAGAAGGAGATCAAGTCCATAACTAGGTCAAGATCTAGGTAACGGGGAAAAAGAGGGGACAACGAGCGGGCAAATTGTCCTCTCCTGGGATGGTCACCATGGAGAGGCCACCAGGATGGTCTCCGTGGAATTGGTGATGTTCTTCATGGAGTTGGTGGTGGAGTTTCATGGTGGACTTCCATGGAGAACTTCATGGAGGACTTCATGTCCAAGTTTCCTCCATGGAAGTTCTCCATGGACGTCATTTATGGAAGTCCACCATGATGTTCTCCATGAAGTTCTTCATGATGTTCTCCATGGACGTCCTTTATGGAAGTCCACCATGATGTTCTCCATGAAGTTCTCCATGGACTTCTCCATGATGTTCTCCATGGACGTTTCTCCATGATGTTCTCCATGAACATCCTTTATGGAAGTCCACCAGGATGTTCTCCATGGAGGTTCTCCATGGAGTTCTCCATGGACGTCCTTTATGGAAGTCCACCATGATGTTCTCCATGGAGTTCTCCATGGACGTCCTTTATGGAAGTCCACCATGATGTTTTCCATGAAGTTCTCCATGGACGTCCTTTATGGAAGTCCACCATGATGTTCTCCATGAAGTTCTCCATGGACTTCTCCATGATGTTCTCCATGGACGTTTCTCCATGATGTTCTCCATGAACATCCTTTATGGAAGTCCACCAGGATGTTCTCCATGGAGGTTCTCCATGGAGTTCTCCATGGACGTCCTTTATGGAAGTCCACCATGATGTTCTCCATGGAGTTCTCCATGGACGTCCTTTATGGAAGTCCACCATGATGTTCTCCATGGACGTCCTTTATGGAAGTCCACCACCATGTTCTCCATGGACGTCCTTTATGGAAGTCCACCACGATATTCTCCATGGACGTCCTTTATGGAAGTCCACCATGATGTTCTCCATGAAGTTCTCCATGGACGTTCTCCATGATGTTCTCCATGGACGTCCTTTATGGAAGTCCACCATGATGTTCTTCATGGACGTTCTCCATGAAGATCTCCATGAAGATCTCCATGATGTTCTCCATGAAGATCTTCATGAAGTTCTCCATGAAGTTCTCCATGGACGTCCTTTATGGAAGTCCACCATGATGTTCTCCATGGACGTCCTTTATGGAAGTCCACCATGATGTTCTCCATGAAGTTCTCCATGGACGTCATTATGGAAGTCCACCATGATGTTCTCCATGGACGTCCTTTATGGAAGTCCACCATGATGTTCTCCATGAAGTTCTCCATGAAGTTCTCCATGGACGTCCTTTATGGAAGTCCACCATGATGTTCTCCATGAAGTTCTCCATGAAGTTCTCCATGGAAGTCCACCATGATGTTTTCCATGAAGTTCTCCATGGACGTCCTTTATGGAATTCCACCACGAAGTTCTCCATGGACATTCTCCACGTAACTTCTCCACCATTCCCCCCACCATCCCCATGGACAACCCAATTTGAAGGTCCTCTTCTCCTTCTCCTCCATCTCCTTGGGCAGCAATAACGACGACGAGGACCTGACGCCGGAGCAGAAAGCGGAGCGGGAGAAGGAACGTCGCATGGCCAACAACGCCCGGGAACGGCTCCGCGTCAGGGACATCAACGAGGCCTTCAAGGAGCTCGGTCGCATGGTCCAACTCCACCTCAAAAGTGACAAACCTCAAACCAAGCTGCTCATTCTCCACCAAGCGGTGGCCGTCATCCTCAGCTTGGAGCAGCAGGTCCGAGGTTGGTGGATCGGTGGTTTGAGGTCTTCTGCTGGTGGGGTTGGGGGTGGTCGTGATGGGCTTTGTGATGGTCATCATGGTAGATCTTCATAATGATCTTCATGATGTTGTTCATGATGTTCCTCATGATGTTCCTCATGGTAGATCTCCATGATGGTCACCATGATGTTCTTCATGATGGTCACCATGATGTTCCTCATGGTAGATCTTCATGATGTTCTTCATGATGTTCTTCATGATGGTCACCATGATGTTCTTCATGATAGATCTTCATGATGTTCCTCATGGTAGATCTCCATGATGTTCCTCATGATGTTCTTCATGATGGTCCTCATGATGTTCTTCATGATGGTCACCATAATGTTCTTCATGATGTTCTCCATGATGGTCCTCATGATGTTCTTCATGATGTTCCTCATGATGTTCCTCATGGTGTTCTCCATGATGTTCCTCATGATGTTCTTCATGGTAGATCTCCATGATGTTCCTCATGGTGTTCCTCATGATGTTCCTCATGATGTTCTTCATGGTAGATCTCCATGATGTTCTTCATGATGTTCTTCACGACGTTCCTCATGATGTTCCTCATGATGGTCACCATGATGTTCTTCATGATGGTCACCATGATGTTCTTCATGATGTTCCTCATGATGTTCTCCATGGTGTTCTCCATGATGTTCCTCATGGTAGATCTCCATGATGTTCTTCATGATGTTCTCCATGATGTTCCTCATGATGTTCTTCATGGTAGATCTCCGTGATGTTCTTCATGATGTTCTCCATGATGTTCTTCATGATGTTCCTCATGATGTTCTCCATGGTAGATCTCCATGATGTTCCTCATGGTGTTCTCCATGATGTTCTCCATGGTGTTCTCCATGATGTTCCTCATGGTAGATCTCCATAATGTTCTCCATGATGTTCTCCATGAAATTCTTCATTAAGTTCTTCATGGTGTTCCTCATGATGTTCTTCATGATGGTCATCATGATGTTCTTCATGATGTTCTCCATGATGTTCTCCATGGTGTTCTCCATGATGTTCCTCATGGTAGATCTCCATGATGTTCTTCATGATGTTCTCCATGGTGTTCTCCATGATGTTCCTCATGATGTTCTTCACGATGTTCCTCATGATGTTCCTCATGATGGTCACCATGATGTTCTTCATGATGTTCTTCACGATGTTCTTCATGATGTTCTTCATGATGGTCATCATGATGTTCTTCATGATGTTCTCCATGATGTTCCTCATGATGTTCTTCATGATGGTCACCATGATGTTCTCCATGATGTTCACCATGATGTTCTTCATGATGGTCACCATGATGTTCTTCATGATGGTCCTCATGATGTTCTCCATGAAGTTCTTGATGTTCTTCATGGTGTTCTTCATGATGTTCTCCATGATGTTCTCCATGATGTTCCTCATGATGGTCACCATGATGTTCTTCATGATGGTCACCATGATGTTCTCCATGGTAGATCTCCATGATGTTCTTCATGAAGTTCTCCATGATGTTCCTCATGATGTTCCTCATTATGTTCTTCATGAAGTTCCTCATGATGTTCTTCATGAAGTTCTTCATGAAGTTCTTCATGATGTTCTTCACGATGTTCCTCATGATGTTCCTCATGATGGTCCTCATGATGTTCTTCATGAAGTTCTTCATGGTGTTCCTCATGATGGTCACCATGATGTTCTCCATGGTAGATCTTCATGATGTTCCTCATGAAGATCTTCCAAGTTCTTCATGGAAGTTCTCCATGATGTTCCTCATGATGTTCTTCATGGTAGATCTCCATAATGTTCTTCATGATGTTCCTCATGATGTTCTTCATGATGTTCTTCATGAAGTTCTTCATGATGTTCCTCATGAAGTTCCTCATGAAGTTCTTCATGGTAGATCTCCATAATGTCCTCCATGATGGTCCTCATGATGTTCCTCATGATGTCCTCCATGACGTTCTCCATGGAATTTCTCCGCGGGTTTTTTGACGTTCTCCATGGAATTTCTCCATGGAATTTTTTATGTTCTCCATGGAATTTCTCCATGGAATTTTTGACGTTCTCCATGGAATTTTTGACGTTCTCCATGGAATTTCTCCATGGAATTTTTGACGTTCTCCGTGGAATTTCTCCGCCAAATTTTGACGTTCTCCATGGAATTTTTGACGTTCTCCATGGAATTTCTCCATGGAATTTTTGATGTTCTCCATGGAATTTTGGACGTTCTCCATGGACGTTCTCCATGGATTTTTTGACCTTCTCCATGGAATTTCTCCACGAAATTTTGACGTTCTCCATGGAATTTTTGACGTTCTCCATGGAATTTTTCCATGGAATTTTTGACCTTCTCCATGGAATTTCTCCACGGGTTTTTTGACGTTCTCCGTGGAATTTCTCCGCGGAATTTTTGACGTTCTGCATGGAATTTCTCCATGGATTTTTTGACGTTCTCCATGGACGTTCTCCATGGATTTTTTGACCTTCTCCATGGAATTTCTCCGCCAAATTTTTTACGTTCTCCGCGGAATTTTTGACCTTCTCCATGGAATTTCTCCATGGAATTTTGGACGTTCTCCATGGAATTTCTCCATGGAATTTTTGACGTTCCCCATGGAATTTCTCCGCCAAATTTTTTACGTTCTCCGCGGAATTTTTGACCTTCTCCATGGAATTTCTCCATGGAATTTTGGACGTTCTCCATGGAATTTCTCCATGGAATTTTTGACGTTCTCCATGGAATTTCTCCGCGGAATTTTTGACGTTCTCCATGGAATTTCTCCATGGAATTTTTGACGTTCCCCATGGAATTTCTCCATGGAATTTTTGACCTTCTCCATGGAATTTCTCCGCGGAATTTTTGACCTTCTCCATGGAATTTCTCCATGGAATTTTTGACGTTCTCCGCGGAATTTTTGACGTTCTCCATGGAATTTCTCCATGGAATTTTTTATGTTCTCCATGGAATTTCTCCGCGGAATTTTTGACGTTCTCCATGGAATTTCTCCATGGAATTTTTGACGTTCTCCATGGAATTTCTCCATGGAATTTTTGACGTTCTCCATGGAATTTCTCCATGGAATTTTTGACGTTCTCCGTGGAATTTCTCCGCCAAATTTTTGTCGTTCTCCGCGGAATTTTTGACGTTCTCCATGGAATTTCTCCACTGAATTTTTGACGTTCTCCATGGAATTTCTCCGCCATATTTTGGACGTTCTCCATGGAATTTCTCCATGGAATTTTGGACGTTCCCCATGGACGTTCTCCACGGAATTTTTGACGTTCTCCATGGAATTTCTCCATGGAATTTTTGACCTTCTCCATGGAATTTCTCCGCCAAATTTTGACGTTCTCCATGGAATTTTTGACGTTCTCCATGGAATTTCTCCATGGAATTTTGGACGTTCTCCATGGAATTTCTCCGCGGAATTTTTGACGTTCTTCATGGAATTTCTTCGCCAAAATTTTTCTCGTTCTCCATGGAATTTTTGACGTTCTCCGTGGAATTTCTCCGCCAAATTTTTGTCGTTCTCCGCGGAATTTTTGACGTTCCCCATGGAATTTCTCCGCGGGTTTTTTTGACGTTCTCCGTGGAATTTCTCCGCGGAATTTTTGACGTCCCCCGTCCTCTTTCGCAGAGCGGAACCTGAACCCCAAGGCGGCGTGCCTGAAGCGGCGCGAGGAGGAGAAAGTGTCCTCGGAGCCGCCGCCGCTGGCGCTGGCCGGGCCTCACCCCGGCATGGGCGACGCCGGCAACCACATGGGGCAGATGTAGAGAGGTCAGGGGGGGATTGGGGAAAATTGGGGGAAAATTGGGAAAATTTGGGGGAAATTGGGGAAAATTGGGGAAAAAATGGGGGAATTGGGGGGAAATTGGGGAAAAATTGGGGGGAAATTGCGGAAAAATTGGAATAAAATGGGGGGAATTGGAAAAATTGGGAGAAAATTGGGGGAAATTCGGGAAAATTTGGGGGAAAAATGGAATAAAAATGAGAAAATTGGGGGGAAATTGGGGGAAAATTGGAATAAAATGGGGGGGGGAAATTGGAAAAATTGGGGTAAATTGGGGGAAAATTGGGATAAAAATGGGAAAATTGGGGGAAATTGGGGAAAAATTGGGGGAAAATGGGGGTTTGGGATAAAAATGGAGGAAAATGGGGAAAATTTGGGGGGAAATTGGGAGAAATTTGGGGAAATTGGGGGGGAATGGGAAAAATGGGGGAAAATTTGGATAAAAATGAGAAAATTGGGAAAAATTTGGGGACATTTGGGGAAAAATTGGGATAAAATGGGCGGAAATTGGGGAAAATTTGGGGAAAATTAGGGGAAATTTGGGGGAAAATTGGGATAAAAATGAGAAAATTGGAAAAAAATTGGGGAAATTTGGGGAAAAATTGGGATAACAATGGGAAAAATGGGGGAAAATTGGGGAAAATATGGGGGGAAACTGGGAAAAATGGGGAGAAAATTGGGGAAAAATTGGGAAAATTGGGGGGGAAAATGGGAAAAATTGGGGAAAAATTGGGATAAAATGGGATAAAATTGGGAAAATTTGGGGAAAAATTGGGGAAAAAATGGGGGGAAAATTGGATAAAAATGGGGGAAAATTTCGGAAAAATTGAGAAAAATTTGTATTAAAATGAGGAAAAATTTTGGATAAAAATGGGGAAAAAATGGGAATATTTTGGGAAAAATTGGAATAAAATTGGGATAAAAATGGGAAAATTGAGATAAAAATTAGGAAAGAATGGGGAAAAAATTGGGATAAAAATGAGAAAAAATGGGGAAAATTTGGGGGGAAATTGGGATAAAATTGGGGAAATTTGGGGGAAAATTGGGAAAAAAATTGGGATAAAAATGGGAAACTTTTGGGAAAAAATCCAATTTTTAAACCCCAAAATTTCTTTTTTTTTTTCCCTCCAGGTTTTGGCCAAACCCCGACCCTACAAAAAATATTTTTTTTTTTTTTTGTTTTGTTTTGGTTTTTTTTTTTTTTTTGGATTTTTTGTAAAATATCGACAAGTCTGAGGAATTCCACGATCGCAGACGCGCCAAAATCCGGCCGGAAATTCCAAAAAAAAAAACAAAAAAAAAAGGAAAAATTGGGAATTTTGGATCCACACTGTGGGATGATTTTTGTGCCTAAAAAAAAAAAAACAAAAAAAGAAAAAAAAAACAAAAAAAAAAGAAAAAAAAAAGAAAAAAAAATGAAATAAATTCGTGGTTTTTGGGGGTTTTTGTGGGGGTGGGGGAAAAATGGGGAAAATTGGGGGGAAAAGAGGGAAAAATGAGAATAAAATGGGGGAAAATTTGGGGAAAATTGGGCAGAAAATGGGGAAAAATTGGGGGAAAATTGGGGAAAAATTGGGGGAAAATTGGGGAAAAATTGGGGGAAATTGGGGAAAAATTGGAATAAAATTGGGGAAAATTTGGGGGAAAATTGGGGAAAATTTGGGGGAAAATGGGCGAACAAATGAAGAAAAAATGAGAATAAAATGGGGGAAAAGTGGAATAAAATTGGGGAAAATTTGGGGGGAAAATAAGGAAAAAATGGGGAAAAATTGGGAAAAAATTGGAATAAAAATTTGGGGGAAAATGGGGAAAAATGAGGTAAAAAATGGAGGGAAATTGGGGAAAATTGGGAAAAAAAATGGGAAAAATTGGAATAAAAATGGCGGCGAAAATGAGAAAAAATGGGGAAACAATGGGGGAAATTGGGGGGGAAAAGGGAAAAATGGGGGGAAAATTGGAATAAAAATCGGGAAAATTTGAGGGGAAAAATGAGGCAAAAATGCAAAAAAATGGGGGAAAATTGGGAAAAAATTGGGGAAAAAATGGCAAAAAATGGGGAAAAAATGGGAGAAATTGGGGGGAAAAGAAAGGGGGAAAATTGGGAAAAATTTGGTAAGAAATGGCGGAAAATTGGGGAAAAAAAATTGGGGAAAAAATGGGAAAAAATTGGGGAAAAATGGGAAAAAATTGGGGGAAAATTGGAAAAAAATTGGGGAAAAATGGGAAAATGGGAAAAATTTGGGAAAAATGGGTATAAAAATTGGTAAAAAATGGGAAAAATGGGGGGAAATTGGGAAAATAATTGGGAAAAATGGGAAAAATTGGGGAAATTTTTGGGAAAAAATGGGGGAAAATTTGGAAAAAAATGGGGGGAAATTGGGGAAATTTTAGGGAAAATTGGGATAAAAATGGGGAAAAATTTGGGAGAAGAATGGGAAAAAATGGGCAAAAATTGGGGAAAAAATCGGAAAAATTGGGAAAAATTGGCGGAAAAAGGGGAAAAATTGGGGGGGGGAATTTGGGGAAAAATTGGGGGAAATTGGGAAAATTTGGGAAAAAATGGGTAAAAATTTGGGGGAAAATTGGGAAAAATTGGGGGAAATTGGTAGAAAATAGGGGAAAATTTTGGGGATAAATTGGGGAAAATTGGGCAAAAATTGGGGGAAAATTGTGGAAAAATGGGGGGAAATGGCGAAAAAATGGGGAAAAATTGGGAATAAAGTGGGGAAAAACTGGGAAAAAATTGGGGGAAAACTGGGAAAAAATTGGGGGAAAATTGGGGGAAAATGGGAAAAAATTGGCGGAAAACCAGGAAAAAAAAGGGGGAAAATTGGGAAAAAATTGGGGAAAAAATTTGGGAAAAATGGGAAAAAATGGGGATAAATTGGGGAAAATTGGGTGAAAAATGGGGGAAAATTGGGGAAAAATTAGGAAAAATATTGGAAAAATTTGGGATAAATTGGGATAAAAATGGAGAAAAAAATGGGAAAAAATGGGAAAAATTTGGGGGAAAATTGGGAAAAAAATGGAGAAAAAATGGGAGAAAATGGGAAAAATTTGGGGAAAATTGGGAAAAAAATTGGGGAAAAAATGGAGAAAAATGGGGAAAAAATGGGAAAAAATGGGGAAAAAATGGGGAAAAAATGGGGAAAAAATGGGAAAAAAATGGGAAAAAATTCCCCAAACTGGGAATAATAAAAATGAATAAAAAAAAGAGAAAAAAGGTGAAAAAAGCTTAAAAAAAAGCAGCAACTGGACAGTTGCACTTTGTTGCAATGTGTGGCTGAGTGCCTCGATTTCCCCTGGATTGCTTTGGGTGTTCCCTGAGGTGTGGAAGTGGCCGGGAAATGGGAAAAATTGGGGGAAAATTGGGGAAAATTGGGAAAAAATTGGGGAAAAATTTGGGGAAATTGGGGAAAATTGGGGATAAATTGGGGAAAAATTGGGGGGAAAATGGGGAAAAATTGGGGAAAATTTTGGGGATAAAACGGGGAAAATTGGGCAAAAGTTGGGCGAAAAAATGGGGAAAATTGGGGAAATTTGGGGAAACAAAAGGGGAAAAATTGGGGAAAAAATAGGAAAAAAGGGCAAAAATTTGGGGGGAAAATGGGGAAAAATGGGAAAAAATGGGAAAAAATTGGGGGAAAACCGAAAAAAAAAAGGGGAAAAATTGGGAAAAAATTGGGGAAAAATTTTGGGAAAAATGGGAAAAAAATGGGAAAAAATGGGGAAAAATTGGGGGAAAACCGGAAAAAAAAAAAAAGGGAAAAATTGGGAATAAAGTGGGGAAAAACTGGGAAAAAATTGGGGGAAAACTGGGGAAAAATTGGGAAAAAAATTGGGGGAAAAATGGAGAAAAATAGGGAAAAATGGGGAAAAAATGGGGGAAAAATTGGGCAAAAAATGGGAAAAAAATGGGAAAAAATTCCCAAAAATGGGAATATTAAAAACGAGTAAAAAAATGGAAAAAAGGTGAAAAAAGCTAAAAAAAAAACAGCAACTGGACAGTTGCACTTTGTTGCAATGTGTGGCTGAGTGCCTCGATTTCCCCTGGATTGCTTTGGGTGTTCCCTGAGGTGTGGAAGTGGCCGGGAGCGGGTCGGGAATGGCGGAATGTTCCGGAAAGGTTCTCGGCGCTGGCGCGCCTCTCCTGGAGTTTTCATGTCCATGAGAGTTCTTGGAGCAATAAATGTGGCGTTTTTTAATAGAGACTCTGCGCTCATTGGGGAGTGGGGAACAAATGGGGACATTTGGGGAAAATGGGGAAAAATGGGGGAAATTGGGGGAAAAATTGGGGAAAATGGGGAAAAATTGGGGAAAAATTGGGGAAAAATGGGGAAAAATTTGGGCAAAAATTGGAGAAAATTGGGAAAAAATTGGGAAAAAGTTGGGGAAAATTGGGGGAAAATTGGGGTAAAATTGGGGGAAAATGGGGGAAAATGGGGAAAAAATGGGGGAAAATTGGGGGAAAAATGGGGGGAAAATGGAAAAATTTGGGGAAAAATTTGGGGGAAAATTGGCAAAAAATTGGGATAAAATTGGGTAAAATTGGTACAAAAAATTGGGAAAAATTGGGGGAAAATTGTTCAAAAATTGGGGAAAAAATGGGGAAAATTGGGGAAGAAATGGGGGAAAAAATGGGAATAAATTGGGAAAATTTGGAAAAATTTGGGATAAAGATGAGGGAAAATTTGGGTAAAAAATGGGGAAAAATTGGGAAAAAATAAGGAAAAATTTGGGCAAAAATTGGGGAAAATTGGGGGAAAATGGTAAAAAATGAGGAAAAAATGGGGAAAAATGGGGGGAAATTTGGGGAAAAATTTGGTAAAAATTGGGGAAAATTTGGGGGGAAATTGGGGGAAAATTGGGGAAAAATGGGGAAAAATGGTAAAAAAATGAGGAAAACATGGGGAAAAATTGGGAAAAAAAAAAGGGGAAAAATTTGGTAAAAAAAATGGGAAAAAATTGGGAAAATTAGGCAAAAATTGGGACAAAATTTTGGAAAAATTGGGAAAAAATTGGGAAAAAATTGGGAAAAAAATGGGAAAAAATTGGGACAAAAATGGGGAAAAATTGGGAAAAAATTGGGGGGAAAAAGGGCAAAGTGTGGGGCAAAGGTGGGGATGAAAGTGGGCAGGGATTGGGGAATTGGGGAATGTTCCGGAAAGGTTCTCGGCGCTGGCGCCTCTCCTGGAGTTTTCATGTCCATGAGAGTTCTTGGAGCAATAAATGTGGCGTTTTTTAATAGAGACTCTGCGCTCATTGGGGAGTGGGGAACACATGGGGACATTTGGGGAAAATGGGGAAAAATGGGGAAAAATGGGGAAATTGGGGGGAAAAATGGGGGAAAATTGGGGAAAAAATGGGGAAAAATCGGAAAAAGAGGAAAAAATGGGGGGAAAATGGGGAAAATTGGGGAAAAATTGGGAAAAAAATTGGGAAAAAATGGGGAAAAATTGGGGGGAAAATGGTGGAAAAATGGGGGAAAATTGGGAAAAATTGGGGGAAAATTGGGGGGAAATTGGGGAAAACTGGGAAAAAAATTGGGAAAAATTTGGGAAAATGTGGGGGAAAATTGGGAGACAATTTAGGAGAAAAATGGGAAAAAGTGCAGAAAAAATGGGGGAAAAATGGGGAAAATTAGGAAAAAATGGGTAAAAAATTGGGAAAAATGGGGGAAAATTTGGGGAAAAATTGGGGAAAATTGGGGGAAATTGAGAGAAAATTTGGGAAAATTTTGGGGAAAATTGGGGAAAAATTGGGGAAATTTTGCAGAATATTTCAGGAAATTTGGGGAGAAATTTGGGAAAAAGTTGGAGAAAAATGGGGGAAAATTGGGAAAAAAGTGGGAAAAAGTTGGGAAAAAGTGGGGGAAAATTGGGGAAAAGTTGGGGAAGGAATGGGGAAAAAATGGACAAAAATTTGGAAAATTTTGGATAAAGATGAGGGAAAAAACGGGAAAAATTGGGAAAAATTTGGGAAAAATTGGGAAAAATTAGGGAAAATTGGGAAAAAATTGGGGAAAAATGGGGGAAAATTGGGGGAAAATTGGGGAAAATTGGGGAAAATTGGGGGAAAAAATGGGGAAAAATTGGGGGAAAATGAGGAAAAAATGGGGAAAAATGGGGGAAAGTTGGGGAAAAATTGGGGAAAAACTGGGGAAAAATTGGGCAAAAAATGGGAAAAGAATGGGGGAAAATTGGGGGAAAATTGAAGAAAAATTGGTAAAAAATGAGGAAAAAATGGGGGAAAAAATGGGGGAAAATTGGGGAAAATTGGGGAAAATTGGGGGAAATTGGGGAAAAATTGGGGAAAAATTGGAGAAAAATTGGGGAAAATTTAGGAAAAATTGGGGAAAAAATGGGAAAAATTGGGAGAAATTTGGGAAAAATTGGGATAAAAATGGAGAAAAAATGGGAAAAATTTGGGGGAAAATTGGGGAAAAAATTGGGAAAATTGGGGGGAAATTGGGAAAAAATTGGGGAAAAATTTGGGAAAAAAAGGGAAAATTGGTGAAAAATTGGTAAAAAAATTGGGGAAAAATGGGAAAAAATTTCGGGAAAAATTGGGGGAAATTTAGGAAAAATTGGGGGAAAAATGGGAAAATTGGGAAAAATTTGGTAAAAAAATTGGGGAAAAAATGGGGAAAAATTGGGAAAAAAATTGGGGAAAAAATAGGAAAAAATTGGGGGAAAAATGGGGAAAAATTTGGGAAAAAATTGGGGGGAAAAAGGGCAAAGTGTGGGGCAAAGGTGGGGATGAAAGTGGGCAGGGATTGGGGAATTGGGGAATGTTCCGGAAAGGTTCTCGGGCGCTGGCGCCTCTCCTGGAGTTTTCATGTCCATGAGAGTTCTTGGAGCAATAAATGTGGCGTTTTTTAATAGAGACTCTGCGCTCATTGGGGAGTGGGGAACACATGGGGACATTTGGGGAAATGGGGAAAAATGGGGAAAAATGGGGAAAATGGGGGAAAAATGGGGAAAATTTGGGGAAAAATTGGGGGAAATTGGGGAAAAATGGGAAAAAATGAGGGAAAAATGGTAAAAAAAATAGGAAATATTGGGGGGAAAATGGGGGGAACAATGGGCAAAATGGGAAAAAATTGGGAAAAAATGGGGAAAAATTGGGGGAAAATTGGGAAAAAATTGGGCAAAAAATGGGAAAAGAATGGGGGAAAATTGGGGGAAAAATTGAAGAAAAATTGGGAAAAAATTTGGATAAAATTGGGAAAAAATGGGGGAAGGGGAAAATTTGGGGAAAATTGGGGGAAAATTGGGGGGAAATTGCGGAAAAATGGGGGAAATTGGGGGAAAATCGGGGAAAAAAAAGGAAAAATTGGGAAAATTTGGAAAAATTTGGGATAAAGATGAGGGAAAATTTGAGTAAAAATGGGGAAAAATTGGGGAAAAATAAGGAAAAATTTGGGCAAAAAATGGGGAAAATTGGGAAAAATTGGGAAAAAAGTGGGGGAAAATTTGGGGGAAATTGGGGAAAAATTGGGGAAAATTGGGGAAAAATTGGGGAAAATTGGGGAAAATTGGGGAAAAATTGGGGAAAAAATTGGGAAAATGAGGAAAAATTGGGGAAAAAATGGGGGAAAATTGGGGGGAAATTGGGGAAAATGGGGAAAAATGGGAAAAATTGGGGGAAATTGGGGAAAAATTGGGGAAAATTGGGTGAAAAATGGGAAAAGAATGGGGGAAAATTGGGGAAAATTGGGGATTAAATGGGGAAAAAATTGGTAAAAATTGGGAAAAAAATTGGGGAAAAAATGGAAAAATGGGGGGAAAATTTGGGGGAAAATTGGGGAAAAATGCGCAAAAATTGGGCAAAAATTGGGCAAAAATTGGGGAAAAAATGGGGGGAAATTGGGGGGGGAATGAGGAAAAATGGTGAAAAAAAGAGGAAAAATTGGGGGAAATGAGGGAAAAATTGGAGAAAAAATGGGGGGGAAATTGAGCAAAAAATTGGGGGGAAAATTTAGAAAATTTTGGGGAAAATTGGGGGAAAATGAGGAAAATTTGGGGAAAACATGGGGGAAAATTGGGAAAAAATGGGGGGAATGAGGGGAAAATTGGGGGGGAAAGTGACAAAAATTGGGGGAAAATGAGGAAAAAATGGGGGGAAAATTTGGAATAAAATGGGGGAAAGTTAGGGGGAAAATGAGGAAAAAATGGTGAAAAAAAAGAGGAAAAAATTGGGAAAAAAATCGGGGAAATTTGGGGGGAAATTGCGGGAAAATTGGGGGGAAAATGGGGGAAAAAGAGGAAAAATGAGGGGAAAATGGGAATAAAAATGGGGGGGAAATTGAGAAAAAAAATGGGGAAATTGGGAAAAATTTGAGGAAAATTGGGAAAAAAAATGGAATAAAATGGGGGAAAATTGTGAAAAAAATTTGGAATAAAATGGGAAAAAATTGGGGTAAAATTTGGAATAAAATGGGGGAAAATTGAGAAAAAAATTGGGGAAATTTTGAGGGAAAATTGGGGGAAAATTTGAGGGAAAATTGGGAAAAAATTGGGGGAAATTGGGGAAGAAATGAGGAAAAAAAGGTGAAAAAAAAAATGAAATTCCTGAATTTTTTTTAAATGCAATTTTAAAGAGTTGTTTGGGTTTTTTTTGGTTTTTTTTTACAGAATTCCCACCTCAAAATATAAAAACTTTATTCGAATATTTCAACAAATTCCTACATTTTTGATTCTTCTTCTTTTTTCCTTGGATTCTTCTCCTTGCAATTCCTGCGGGGCAAAAAAAAAAAATTGGGATAAATCCCAAAAAATTCTCATTTTTTCCCCTAAAAAATTCTATTTTTCCCCCCCAAAAAATTCAAATTTTTTCCCTCAAAAATTCCCATTTTTTCCCCCAAAATTCCAAATTTTCCCCCCCAAATTCTCATTTTTTCCCCAAAAAATCCCTTTTTTTCCCCCAAAAAAATCCCATTTTTTTCCTTTAAATTCCAATTTCTCCCAAAATTTCCATTTTCTCCCAAAAAATCCCATTTGTTTTCCTTTAAAATTCCCATTTTTTGGTCAAAAATTCCCATTGTCCCCCCGCAAAATTCCCATTTTTTCCCCCAAAAATTCCAATTTTTCTCAAAAAATTTTCCAATTTCTTCCCCCAAAAATTCCCATTTTTTCTCCAAAAATTCCATTTTTTCTTCCAAAAATTTCCAATTTTTCCCCCCCAAAAATCCCTTTTTTTTTCCTTTAAAATTCCCATTTTTTCCTTTAAAATTCCAAATTTTTCCCCAAAAAATCCCAAAATTTACCCCCAAAATTTCCCAATTTTTCCCCCCAAAATTCCCAATTTCTTTCCCCCTAAAATTCCCATGTTTTCCCCAAAAAAATCCCATTTTCCCCCTCAAAAATTCCCATTTTTCCCCCAAAAATTCCAAATTTTTCCCCCCCAAAATTCCATTTTTTTTCACCAAAAAAAATCCCATTTCCCCCCAAAAATCCCATTTTATTTTTTCCTTTAAAATTCCATTTTCTTCCCCAAAAATTCCCATTTTCCCCCTCAAAAACTCCCATTTTCCCCCTCAAAAACTCCCATTTTCCCCCTCAAAAATTCCCATTTTTTCCCCCAAAAATTCCATTTTTTTTCACCAAAAAAAATCCCATTTCCCCCCAAAAATCCCATTTTATTTTTTCCTTTAAAATTCCATTTTCTTCCCCAAAAATTCCCATTTTCCCCCTCAAAAATTCCCATTTTCCCCCTCAAAATTCCATTTTTTTCCCCCAAAAATTCCATTTCTTTTCACCAAAAAAATCCCATTTCCCCCCAAAAATCCCATTTTATTTTTTCCTTTAAAATTCCATTTTCTTCCCCAAAAATTCCCATTTTCCCCCCTCAAAAATTCCCATTTTCCCCCCAAAAAATTCCAAATTTTTCCCCCAAAATTCCCGATTTTTTCCTTTAAAATTCCCATTTTTCCCCCCAAAAAATTCCCATTTTTTTTCCTTTAAAATTCCAATTTTTTTCCTTTAAAATTCCCAATTTTTCCCCCTCAAAATTCCCATTTTCCCCACAAAATTTCCATTTTTTGGTCAAAAATTCCCATTTTTCCCCCAAAAATTCCAGTTTTTGGTCAAAAATTCCCATTTCTTTCTCCAAATTCCCATTTTTAGTCAAAAATTCCCATTTTCCCCCTCAAAATCCCCATTTTATCCCCGAAAATTCTCATTTTTTATCCCATTTTCCCCCAAAAATGCTCATTTTCGCCCCAAAATTTCCATTTTATCCTCCAAAATTCTCATCTTATCCTCAAAATTCCTCTTTTCACCCTCACAATTTCCCATTTTTCCCCTCAACATTCTCATTTTTTGGTCAAAAATTCCCATTTTCCCCCTCAAAATTCCCATTTTATCCCCCCAAAAGACTCATTTTCCCCTGAAAATTCTCATTTTTCCCTCAAAAATTCCATTTTTTGGTCAAAAATTCCCATTTTCCCCCTCAAAATTCCCATTTTATCCCCCCAAAAGGCTCATTTTCCCCTGAAAATTCTCATTTTTCCCTCAAAAATTCCATTTTTTGGTCAAAAATTCCCATTTTCCCCCTCAAAATCCCCATTTTATCCCCCCAAAATACTCATTTTCCCCTGAAAATTCTCATTTTTCCCTCCAAATTTCCATTTTTTGGTCAAAATTCCCATTTCCCCCCCTCAAAATTCGCATTTTATCTTCCAAAATTCCCATTTTCCCCTCCTAATCTTCCCACCCCCCCCCCCAAATCTTCATTTCTCCCCCAAAATCCTCATTTTTCTCCCCAAAATTTCTATTTTATCCTCCAAAATTCTCATTTTGCCCTCAAAAATTCCCATTTTTCCAAAAAAAATTCCCATTTTCCCCCAATTTTCCCCCAAAAAAAACGATTCTTACCTGAAGATTCCCCTCACAAATCCTCGACCGCGGAGCATTTCCAACTCGAACGCACCCACAGCGCAGCACTGCAACAACACAAAACCAACATTTAACATTTCATTTTTTGAACCTGACCACACTCATCGATTAAAATCGAAGGAATTCTTTAATTATTTCATTAAAAATTTAATTAAATTGGAATTATTTTCCAGCCAAACAGCGGCTTTCCCCTCAGAGCCGCCGCTTCCCCCCTCAGAGCCGCCGCCATCTTTGCTCCCCCCTCCTCCTCCTCCCGTTTTTCCCGCGCTCATCTCCTCGGCCGCTCCTCTGGCAATGGCGCCTCCGTGAATTCCCGACCTTTTCTCGGGAGCTCATCCCGGGAATGTTACCGGGAACGGAAATGGGAAAAGGGAAGGAGACCGGACGTGGTATGGCTGCACTTGCTCGGTCTTAACGCCGGATGAGGCGGGGAGGGGGAAACCGGCATGGAGCCCGCGGATAAAAGCAGGGAAGGGAAACGGCGAATTCGGCTTCCCTGGGGTCCCTTTATGCCTTGTGGGGTCCCGCCATGATTCCCCCTCAGGGGGTCCCGCTCCGGTTTTTTCCCTCAGGAATTCCGCCATGGCTCCCTTCAGCGGTATCGCTCCGGTTTCTCCCCTCAGGAATCCCGCCATGGCTCCCCTTAGGGGTCTCCGGTTTCCCCTCTCCCTTCAGGGGTCTCCGGTTTTCCCCTCAGGAATCCCGCCATGGCTCCCCTTAGGGGTCTCCGGTTTCCCCTCAGGAATTCCGCCATGGCTCCCTTCAGGGGTCTCCGGTTCCCCCTTTAGGGCTCCCGCCATAATTTCCCCTCAGGATTCTCCCTCCGCTTCCCCCTCAGGGGTCCCGCCATTGGTCCCCGCTCCGGTTTTCCCCTCAGGGATCCGGCTCCGGTTTTCCCCTCACGGGTCCCGCCATGGGTCCCCTCAGAGGTCTCCGGTTTCCCATTTAGGGCTCCCGCCACTGATCCCGCTCCGGTTTTCCCCTCACGGTTCCGCCATTGGTCCCCGCTCCGGTTTTCCCCCTCAGGAATCCCGCCATAGTTCCCCGTCACGGGTCCCGCTCCGGTTTTCCCCTCAGGAATCCGGCTCCGGTTTCCCCCTCAGGGGTCCCGCCATTGGTCCCCCGCTCCGGTTTTCCCCTCAGGAATCGGGCTCCGGTTTCCCCCTCAGGGGTCCCGCCATTGGTCCCCGCTCCGGTTTTCCCCTCAGGAATCCGGCTCCGGTTTCCCCTCAGGGGTCCCGCCATTGGTCCCGTTACGGTTTTCCCCTCAGGAATCCGGCTCCGGTTTCCCCTCAGGGGTCCCGCCACTGGTCCCGTTGAGGTTTTCCCCTCAGGAATCCGGCTCCGGTTTCCCCTCAGGGGTCCCGCCATTGGTCCCGTTCCGGTTTTCCCCTCAGGAATCCGACTCCGGTTTCCCCTCAGGGGTCCCGCTCCGGTTTTCCCCTCAGGGGTCCCGCCATGGCTCCCCCTCAGGGGTCCCGCCATTGGTCCCGTTCCGGTTTTCCCCTCAGGAATCCGGCTCCGGTTTCCCCTCAGGGGTCCCGCTCCGGTTTTCCCCTCAGGGGTCCCCGCCATGGCTCCCCCTCAGGGGGTCCCGCCATTGGTCCCGTTCCGGTTTTCCCCCTCAGGAATCCGGCTCCGGTTTCCCCTCAGGGGTCTCGCTCTCCGGTCCCACCGTGAGCCCCGCCATGGTTTCTCCTCAAGGGTCTCTCACTGAGGTTCCCGCTCCGGTTCCCCCTTCAAAGCTCCCGCTCCGTTTTTCCCCTCTGGGCTCCCGCCATGGTTTCCCCTCACGGTTCCCGCTCCGAGCCCCGCCGTACCCCGGCGGCCGCCGCGGTCCCGCCCCCGCTGTCTCTCTATGGTGCGGCGCGGCCGCTCTGCCCCGCTCGGAGGCCGCTCTCGGGCCGGGCCGGGCTCGCCCCGGCGGCTGCGCGCGCAGCCCGCGCTCCTGGCGCCGCGCGCCCGCTCCGCCATCGCCGCGGGGTCCCGGCCCCGGGCCCAACCGGGCCGGCAGCACCGAGCGGCTCCGGTAACAACCAACGGCCCAAGCGGGCCGGCAAGCCCGGGCCGCAGCGGCCCCGTCCCGCCGGGCCGGCGCATGGAGAAGCCCGGCAGGATGGACTGTCCCGCGCTGCCTCCCGGCTGGAAGAAGGAAGAGGTGATCCGCAAGTCGGGCCTGAGCGCCGGCAAGAGCGATGTCTATTACTTCAGGTACGGGCCCGAGGGATCCCGGTGCGGTTGCCGAGGTTCGGGGGTTCCCGGAGGCGCGGCTGGGGCAGGGACGGTGCGGTCGGTGCCTCACACGCCGCCGGGCCGGCTGTCAGAGCTCACTCGCTTCCGCCATGGCTCTGGCAGGGTTGTCCTGTCACGGAGCGATTCCGGTTCCCTGTGTGAGGGGAGCGCGGGCTCCTGTCAGAGGAGGGGGGGGGGAGCTCGGGGTGATTCCGGTTCATTTGCTGAGGGGAACCGGGCTCTCTTCACGGGGAAATCCCGGAGTTTTGTCACGGAGCGGTTCCGGTTCTTTCTGAGGGGAACCGGGCTCTCTTCACGGGAAATCCCGGTTTTTCTGAGGGAGAACCGGGCTCTTTTCACGGGGTTATCCCGGTTTTTCTGAGGGAGAACCGGGCTCTTTTAACGTGGAAATCCCGGGATTTTGTCACGGGACGGTTCCGGTTCTTTTCTGAGGGGATTCCGGTTCTTTCTGCGGAAGAACCGGGCTCTTTTCACGGGACGGTTCCGGTTCTTTCTGAGGGGAACCGGGCTCTTTTCATGGGGAAATCCCGGGATTTTGTCACGGAGCGGTTCCGGTTCTTTCTGAGGGAGAACCGGGCTCATTTCACGGGGAAATCCCGGAGTTTTAATCATGGGGCGGTTCCGGTTCTTTTCTGAGGGGATTCCGGTTCTTTCTGAGGGGAACCGGGGCTCTTTTCACGGGGGGGAGCTCGGGGCGATTCCGGCTCTGAGGGAGAACCGGACTCTTTTCACGGGATTATCCCGGTTCTCTCTGAGGGGATTCCGGTTCTTTCTGAGGGGAACCGGGGCTCTTTTCACGGGGGGGGAGCTCGGGGCGATTCCGGCTCTCTCTGAGGGAGAACCGGGCTCTTTTCACGGGACGGTTCCGGTTCTTTCTGAGGGGAACCGGGCTCTTTTCACGGGGAAATCCGGAGTTTTGTCACGGAGCGGTTCCGGTTCTTTCTGAGGGAGAACCGGGCTCTTTTCATGGGGAAATCCCGGGATTTTGTCACGGAGCGGTTCCGGTTCTTTTCTGAGGGGATTCCGGTTCTTTCTGAGGGGAACCGGGGCTCTTTTCACGGGATTATCCCGGTTCTTTCTGAGGGGATTCCGGTTCTTTCTGAGGGGAACCGGGCTCTTTTCACGGGGAAATCCCGGAGTTTTGTCACGGAGCGGTTCCGGTTCTTTCTGAGGGGAACCGGGCTCTTTTCACGGGGAAATCCCGGAGTTTTATCATGGGGCGGTTCCGGTTCTTTTCTGAGGGGATTCCGGTTCTTTCTGAGGGGAACCGGGGCTCTTTTCACGGGGGGGAGCTCGGGGCGATTCCGGCTCTGAGGGAGAACCGGACTCTTTTCACGGGATTATCCCGGTTCTCTCTGAGGGGATTCCGGTTCTTTCTGAGGGGAACCGGGGCTCTTTTCACGGGGGGGGAGCTCGGGGCGATTCCGGCTCTCTCTGAGGGAGAACCGGGCTCTTTTCACGGGACGGTTCCGGTTCTTTCTGAGGGGAACCGGGCTCTTTTCACGGGGAAATCCCGGAGTTTTGTCACGGAGCGGTTCCGGTTCTTTCTGAGGGAGAACCGGGCTCTTTTCATGGGGAAATCCCGGGATTTTGTCACGGAGCGGTTCCGGTTCTTTTCTGAGGGGATTCCGGTTCTTTCTGAGGGGAACCGGGGCTCTTTTCACGGGATTATCCCGGTTCTTTCTGAGGGGATTCCGGTTCTTTCTGAGGGGAACCGGGCTCTTTTCACGGGGAAATCCCGGAGTTTTGTCACGGAGCGGTTCCGGTTCTTTCTGAGGGGAACCGGGCTCTTTTCACGGGGAAATCCCGGAGTTTTATCATGGGGCGGTTCCGGTTCTTTTCTGAGGGGATTCCGGCTCTCTCTGAGGGAGAACCGGGCTCTTTTCACGGCATTATTCCGGTTCTTTCTGAGGGGAGAACCGGACTCTTTTCACGGGATTATCCCGGTTCTCTCTGAGGGGATTCCGGTTCTTTCTGAGGGGAACCGGGGGCTCTTTTCACGGGGGGGAGCTCGGGGCGATTCCGGTTCTCTCTGAGGGAGAACCGGGCTCTTTTCACGGGATTATTCCGGTTCTTTCTGAGGGGAACCGAGCTCTTTTCACGGGACGGTTCCGGTTCTTTCTGAGGGAGAACCGGGCTCTTTTCACGGGACGGTTCCGGTTTTTCTGAGGGAGAACCGGGCTCTTTTCACGGCATTATCCCGGTTCTTTCTGAGGGAGAACCGGGCTCTTTTCACGGGATTATTCTCTAAAAATTCCCCGAAAATTCCCAAAAAATTCCCAGAATATTCTCTAAAAAAATCCCTAAAAATTCCCAAAAATTCTCTAAAAATTCCAAAATAAATTGGCAAAACATTCCCAAAAAATCCCCGAAAATTCCCAAAAAAACTCAAAAAATTCCCAAAAAATTCTCAAAAAAAGTCCCAAAAAGTCCCCAAAAAACCCCCAAAATTCCCAAAAAATCCCCCCCAAAAAAACCCCAAAAATTCCCCATTTTTTCCCCAAAATATTTGGAATTTTTCCCGTTTTGGCAGCCCCAGCGGGAAGAAATTCCGCAGCAAGCCGCAGCTGGCGCTACCTGGGCAATTCTGTCGACCTGAGCTCCTTCTGAAAAATTCCCTATAAATTCCCTCAGAAATCTCTAAAAATTCCCTAAAAATTCCCCAAAATTCCCAAAAACTCGCCAAAAAATGCCCAAAAAATTCTCTAAAAAATTCCCAAAAAATTCTCAAAAAATTCCTAAAAAATACCAAAAAATCCCCAAAAATTCTCTAAAAAATCCCTAAAAATTGCCAAAAATTCCCAAAAAAATTCCTAAAAATTCCCTGAAAACTGCCAAAAAATCTCTAAAAATTCCCAAAAAATTTCCAAAAAATTCCCAAAAAAATCTCTAAAAATTCCCAGAAAATTTCCAAAAAATTCCCAAAAAATCTCTAAAAATTCCCCAAAAATTCCCCAAAAAATTCCTAAAAATTCTCTAAAAATTCCCAAAAAATTCTCTAAAAATTCTCTGAAAATTCCCAAAAAATCGCCAAAAAATTCCGAAAAAATTCCTAAAAATTCCCAAAAAATTCTCTGAAAAATCCCTAAAAATTCCCAAAAAATTTCCAAAAAAATCTCTAAAAATTCCCAAAAAATTCCCCAAAATTTCCCCAAAAAAATCTCAAAAATTCCCAAAAATTCCCCAAAAAATCTCAGAAAATTCTCTAAAAATTCGCAAAAAAATCCAAAAAAATCTCAAAAAATTCCCAAAAAATTCCCAAAAAATCGCCAAAAAATTCCCCAAAAATTCTCTCATAATTGCCAAAAAAATGCCCAAAAATTCCCAAAAAATTCTCTAAAAATTCCCAAAAAATTCTCAAAAAATTCCCCAAAAATTCCTAAAAATTCCCAAAAAATTCTCTGAAAATCCCTAAAAATTCCCAAAAAATCTCTAAAAATTCTCAAAAAATTCCCTAAAAATTCCCAAAAAATCGCCAAAAAATTCCCAAAAAATTCCCCAAAAATTCTCTCATAATTGCCAAAAAATTCCCAAAAAATTCACAAAAAAATCCCCCCAAAAAATCGGAAAATTACCTAAAAATTCGCAAAAAAATCCAAAAAAATCTCAAAAAATTCTCTAAAAATTCTCTAAAAATCCCAAAAAATCTCTAAAAATTCCCAAAAATCTCCCCAAAAAAATCTCAAAAATTCCCAAAAATTCCCAAAAAAATCTCGGAAAATAACCAAAAAATTCCCAAAAATTTCCCTAAAATTCGCAAAAATTCCCAAAGAATTCCCAAAAAATTTTCAAGAAATTCCCAAAAATTTCTCTAAAAAATCCCAAAAAATCGCAAAAAAATTCCCAAAAAATCCCCAAAAATTCTCTAAAAATTCCAAAATAAATTGGCAAAAAATTCCCAAAAATCGCCAAAAAATCCAAAAAAAATCCGCAAAAAAATCCCCAAAAAATTCTCAAAAAATTCCCCAAAAATTCTGTAAAAATTCTTCAAAAATTCCCCATTTTTCCCCAAAATAATTTCATTTTTCCCATTTTTCCCAGCCCCCAGCG
>NW_026530601.1:0-47443 GCF_024509145.1 Vidua macroura | reverse complement strand
GCACACCTGGGACACACCCTGGGGGTTACCTGCGCCCCCACCTGCGCCCCCACCTGTGCCCCCCGCAGCATCCAGAACTACACGCCCAAGGTGGGCGAGGCCGCCACGCGCGCCGCCATCCGCCGCGCCTTCCAGGTGTGGGCGTCGGCCGCGCCGGCGCTGCGCTTCCGCGAGGTCCCGTACGCGCGCATCCGCGCCGGCGCCGCGCCCGGCGCCGACATCATGGTGCTCTTCGCCGAGGGCTTCCACGGCGACGCCACGCCCTTCGACGGCCCCGGCGGCTTCCTGGCGCACGCCTACTTCCCCGGGCCCCACATCGGCGGCGACACCCACTTCGACGGCGCCGAGCCCTGGACGCACCGCGGCGACGACCTGAGCGGTGAGAGAGCACCTGGGCGCACCTGGGCGCACCTGGGGGCACCTGGGGGCGCCTGGGAGGGGGAAAAACCAAAAAAAACCCGGTGAAAATTGGGTTAAAAATGGGGATTTTGGGGGGTTTGGCGCACCTGGGGGAAACTGAGTCACACCTGGGGGCACCTGGGGGCACCTGGGCGCACCTGGGGGCACCTGGGATAGGGGAAACAAAAAAAACCCGGTGAAATTTGGGTTAAAAATGGGGATTTTGGGGGGTTTGGGCTCACCTGGGGGAAACTGAGTCACACCTGGGGGCACCTGGGAATGGGAAAACCAAGAAAGACTCGGTGAAATTTGGGTTAAAAATGGGGATTTTGGGGGGTTTGGGCTCACCTGGGGGAAACTGAGTCACACCTGGGCGCACCTGGGGGCACCTGGGAGGGGGGAAAACAAAAAAAACCTGGTGAAATTTGGGTTTAAAATTGGGGTTTTTGGGGGGTTTGAACTTACCTGGGCACACCTGGGCACACCTGGGGGCACCTGGGGGCACTTGGGAGCACCTGGGAGGGGGAAAAACAAAAAAAAACCGGTGAAATTTGGGTTAAAAATGGGGATTTTGGGGGGTTTGGGCTCACCTGGGGGGAAACTGAGTCACACCTGGGCAAACCTGGGCACACCTGGAGGGCGTCTGGGTGTTGGGGGTGGGGATTGAGCTGGCAGGACCTTGAAGGGTCTCCATTGACCCAACCTTGACCATGAAGGGTCTCCATTGACCTTCCATGACCTTCCATCACCCAACCTTGACCTTCCATGACCTCCCATGACCACAAAGAGTCTCCATTGACCTCCCTTGACCCAACGTTGACCATGAAGAGTCTCCATTGACCCAACATTGACCATGAAGAGTCTCCATTGACCCAACGTTGACCATGAAGGGTCTCCATTGACCCAACATTGACCATGAAGAGTCTCCATTGACCCAACGTTGACCATGAAGGGTCTCCATTGACCCAACATTGACCATGAAGAGTCTCCATTGACCCAACGTTGACCATGAAGGGTCTCCATTGACCCAACATTGACCCAACGTTGACCATGAAGGGTCTCCATTGACCCAACGTTGGCCATGAAGAGTCTCCATTGACCTCCCTTGACCCAGCGTTGACCCTGAAGGGTCCTCCATTGACCCAACGTTGACCATGAAGGGTCTCCATTGACCCAACGTTGACCATGAAGGGTCTCCATTGACCCAACCTTGACCTTCCATGACCTCCCATGACCACAAAGAGTCTCCATTGACCTTCCTTGACCCAACGTTGACCATGAAGGGTCTCCATTGACCCAACGTTGACCTCCCATGACCCAACGTTGACCATGAAGGGTCTCCATTGACCTTCCATTGACCTCCCATGACCCAACGTTGACCATGAAGGGTCTCCATTGACCTTCCGCTGACCTCCCATGGCCTGCGCCGCCCAGCCCCGCCGCCGGGCGCGCCCCGCTGACCGCGGGGCTCGGCTCCCGGCAGGTAACGACCTGTTCCTGGTGGCCGTGCACGAGCTGGGCCACGCCCTGGGCCTGGAACATTCCAGCGACCCCTCGGCCATCATGGCGCCCTTCTACCAGTGGATGGACACCGAGGACTTCGAGCTGCCCGAGGACGACCGGCGCGGCATCCAGCAGCTCTACGGTGAGACGGGCCGGGCAAAACGGGGAGGAGTCGGCAAAATCGGGGGGGAATCGGGAAAATCGGGGAGGAATCGGGAAATCGGGGGGAAATTGGGAAAAATCGGGGAGGAATCGGGAAAATCGGGGGGGAAATTGGGAAAATCGGGGGGGAAATCGGGAAAATCGGGGGGAAATTGGGGAAAATTGGGGAGGAATCGGGAAAATTGGCGGGGAACTGGGAAAATCAGGGAGGAATTGGGAAAATTGGGGGGAAATTGGCAAAATCGGGGAGGAATCGGCAAAATTGAGGCAAAATCGCAGCAAAAATTGGACCAAAATCAGCCCAAAATTGGCTCAAATTTGGACTAAAATTGGCTGAAATTCAGCCCAAAATTGCCCCAAAATCAGCCCAAAATTGGTTCAATTTGCACCCAAAAATTGGCCAAAAATTGGACTAAAATTGGCTCAAAATTGACCCAAAAATTGTCCCAAAATTGGCTCAAAATTGACCCAAAAATTGTCCCAAATTTGGCTCAAATTTTTCCTTTCTTGACCCAATTCCCCCTCAAATCCCCCAAAATTTCCCCCAATTCCCTCAAAATTTCCGAATTTTTCTCAAATTCCCCCAAATTCTCCCCAAAATTCCCCCTCAAATAAATTAAAATTCCCTCCAAATTCCCGGAATTTTCCCAAATTTGCCTCAAATTTTCTCCAAATTTCCCCATTTTTTTTCCAAATCCCCCAAATTCTCCCAAATTTTCCCTCAAAATTCTCAAATTTCCCCCAAAAACCCCCCAAATTTTCTCCAAAAATCCCCCCAAATTTTCCCCCAATTTATCCCAAATTTTCTCCCAAAATTCCCCCAAATTTGCCTCAAATTTCCACCAAATTCCCAAATTTTTTCCAAAATTTTCCCCAAAATCCCCCCAAATTCCAAATTTTTCCCCAAATTTTCCCCAAAATTCCCAGAATTTCCCCAAATTTTCCCCAAATTTGCCTCAAATGCCCCCCAAAATTCCCAAAACTTTCCCCAAATTTCTCCCAAAATTCCCAACATTTTCCCAAAAATTCCACCAAAATTCCCCCAAAATTCCCAGAATTTCCCCAAATTTTCCCCCGATTTTCCCCAAAATTCCCCCCAAATCCCCCAAAATTCCCAAATTTTTCCCAAATTTTTCTCCAAAATCCCCCAAAAATCCCAAAATTTTCCCAAATTTCCCCCAAATTTTGCCCAAAATTCCCCGAATTTTCCCCAATTTTCCGCCATTTCCCCCCAAATTCCCGCCGATTTTGATTTTTTTTTTTTTTTTTTTGGGAATTTTCTCCCCAGGCTCCTCCTCGGGCCCCTCCCCCCCGCCCCTCCCCCCACCCCCACGGGCTCCGCCCCTCCCCCCCCCCGGGCCCCCCCTACGGGCCCCGGATCTGCGACGGCGACTTCGACACCGTGGCCATGCTCCGGGGGGAGATGTTCGTCTTCAAGGTGGGAATTCCGGGAATGCCAGGAATTTTTTGGGGAATTTTTGGGAATTTTTGGGGGAATTTTTGGGGAATTTTTGGGATTTTTTTGGGGTTTTTATTGATTTTTTTTTTTTTGTGACCTTCCAGGACCTTGCTAGGGGCTGCTTTAGGAAAAGAGTTCAAGAATATTTTGGGAATTTTTCCAAAATTTTTGGGGATTCTTTGGGAATTTTTTGAGAATTTTAGGGAATCTTGGGATTTTTTTTGGGTATTTTTTGGGATTTTTTTTGGGTTTTTTTTGTTTTTTTTTTTTTTATTTTTTGTGACCTTCTAGGACCTTGCTAGGTGTGATTTTTGTAGTGAGAATTTTTTGGGAACCTTTTGGGAATTTTTGGGAATTATTTTGGGGGGATTGTTTGGGAATTTTTTGGGAATTTTAGGGAATCTTGGGAATTTTTTGGGGGATTATTTGGGTTTGGTTTTTTTTTTGGGGGGATTTTTTTTGGAATTTTTTTGTGACCTTCCAGGACCTTGCAAGGGCCGCTTTGGGCAAGGAGTTAAAGAATTTTTTGGGAATTTTTCCAAATTTTTGGGGAATTTCTGGGAATTTTTGGGAATTTTATGGGGAATCTTGGGGAATTTTTGGGGGATTTTTTAAAATATTTTGGGCTTTTTTTGCTTTTTTTTTTTTTTTTGTGACCTTCCAGGACCTTGCCAGAGGGATATTTTTGGGAATTTTTTGGGAATATTTTGGGGATTTTTTAGGGGAATTTTTGGGGGTTTTTTTTTCATTTTCTGGATATTTTTTGTGACCTTCCAGGACCCTACAAGGTGTGCTATTGCAAACAGAATTTTTGGGGAATTTTTCCCCATTTTCCCACCGTTTTTCTCCATTTTTTTCACCACTTTCCCTCATTTTCCCCATTTTTCTCTAGTTTTTTCCCCATTTCCCCCATTTTTTCCCCATTTTTCCCCATTTTTTCCCCGTTTTTTTGCCCTTTTTTCTGCATTTTTTGCCATTTTTTTCCCCGTTTTTTCGCCGTTTTTTCACATTTTTCCCCATTTTTCCCATTTTCCCCGGTTTTTCCCCCAACTTCACTCCCGTTTTTCCCCAGGATTGCTGTTTCTGGCGCCTGCGCAAGGGCCACCTCATGCCCCATTTTTCCCCGTTTTTTGCCATTTTTTCCTCGTTTTTTTCACCGTTTTTCCCCGTTTCCCCCCATTTTTCCCATTTTCCCTGATTTTTTCCCCCAATTTCAATCCATTTTTCCCCATTTTTCCCCCATTTTTTCCCCATTTTTTCCCCGTTTTTTCCCCATTTTTTCCCCATTTTCCCCCGTTTTTTGCCATTTTTTCAACATTTTTTTTGCCATTTTTCCCCTTTTTTTGCTATTTTTCCCCCCATTTTTTCCCATTTTCCCCAGTTTTTCCCCCAATTTCACTCCCGTTTTTCCCCAGGAGCGCTGGATCTGGCGCCCGCGCGAGGGCCACCTCATGCCTCGTTTTTTTTCCCCATTTTTTCCCCGTTTTTCGCCCATTTTTGCCATTTTCTCCCCGTTTTCCACCGTTTTTCCCCATTTTGTGCCATTTCCCCCCCCATTTTTTCCCATTTTCCCCGTTTTTTCCCCCAATTTCACTCCCGTTTTTCCCCAGGAGCGCTGGTTCTGGCGCCCGCGCGAGGGCCACCTCATGCTCCAGTTTTCCCATTTTTCCCCGTTTTTTGCCATTTTTTCCCCTTTTTTCACCATTTTTTCACCGTTTTTTCACCGTTTTCCCCCGTTTTTTCCCCATTTTTCCCATTTTCCCCGGTTTTTACCCCAATTTCCATGTCCGTTTTCCCCCCAGGAGCGCTGGTTCTGGCGCCTGCACTAGGCCCGCCTCATGCCCCATTTTTCCCCATTTTTTCCCCATTTTTTCCCCATTTTTTCCCCGTTTTTCACCATTTTTTCACCGTTTTTCCCCATTTTTCCCCCATTTTTCCCATTTTCCCCGGTTTTTACCCCCAATTTCCATGTCCATTTCCTCCCAGGAACGCTGGTTCTGGCGCCCCGCGCGAGGGCCACCTCATGCCCCGGTTTTCCCATTTTTTCCCCTTTTTTTCCCCATTTTTTCACCGTTTTTCACCATTTTTCCCCATTTTTTCCCATTTTCCCCATTTTTTCCCCCAATTTCACTCCCTTTTTCCCCAGGAGCGCTGGTTCTGGCGCCTGCGCGAGGGCCTCCGCATGCCCCGGTTTTCCCCCCATTTTTTCCCCGTTTTTCCCCATTTTTTCCCCATTTTTTCCTTGTTTTTTCACCGTTTCCCCCCATTTTTCCCATTTTCCCCATTTTTCCCCCAATTTCACTCCCGTTTCCCCCCAGGAGCGCTGGTTCTGGCGCCTGCACTAGGCCCACCTCATGCCCTGGTTTTCCCCATTTTTTCCCCGTTTTTCCCCCATTTTTTCCCCTTTTTTTGCCATTTTTTCACCATTTTTTCACCGTTTTTCCCCGGTTTTTCCCCATTTTTCCCGGTTTTTACCCCAGTTTCCATGTCCATCTCCCCCCAGGAGCGCTGGTTCTGGCGCCCGCGCGGAGGGCCGCTTCATGCCCCGGTTTTCCCCATTTTTTCCCCGTTTTTTCCCCATTTTTTTCACCGTTTTTTCACCGTTTTTTTCACCGTTTTTTCCCCCTTTTTCCCCATTTTTCCCATTTTCCCCGGTTTTCCCCCCAATTTCCATGTCCATCTCCCCCCAGGAGCGCTGGATCTGGCGCCCGCGCGAGGGCCGCCTCATGCCCCGGTTTTCCCCAATTTTTCCCCATTTTTCCCCATTTTTTCCTTGTTTTTTCACCGTTTTCCCCCGTTTTTTCCCATTTTCCCCATTTTTCCCCCAATTTCACTCCCGTTTCCCCCCAGGAGCGCTGGTTCTGACGCCTGCACTAGGCCCACCTCATGCCCCGTTTTTTCCCCATTTTTTCCCTGTTTTTTGCCATTTTTTCACCGTTTTTCACCGTTTTTTTCACCGTTTTTCCCATTTTCCCCCGTTTTTTACCCCAATTTCCATGTCCATCTCCCCCCAGGAGCGCTGGTTCTGGCGCCTGCGCGAGGGCCGCCTCATGCCCCGTTTCCCCCCCATTTTTTCCCTGGTTTTCTCCATTTTTTCCCTTTTTTTTGCCATTTTTTTCCCCATTTTTTGCCATTTTTTTCACCATTTTTCACCGTTTTTTTCACCGTTTTTTCCCCGTTTTTTCCCCATTTTTCCATTTTCCCCGTTTTTTCCCCCAATTTCCATGTCCGTCTCCCGCCAGGAGCGCTGGTTCTGGCGCCTGCGCGAGGGCCGCCTCATGCCCGGCTACCCGCTGCCCATCGGCCACTTCTGGGCCGGGCTCCCCGCCGGCATCGACGCCGCCTACGAGCGGAGCGACGGAAAATTCGTCTTCTTCAAAGGTTCTTTGGGGCCATTTCGCGCCTTTTTGGGTTTTTTTTAAATTTTATTGGGGTTTAATTGGGTTTTATTGGGGTTTTATTGGGGTTTATTGGGTTTTGTTGGGATTTTATTGGATTTTATTGGGATTTAATTGGATTTTATTGGGTTTTATTGGGATTTAATTGGATTTTATTGGGTTTTATTGGGATTTAATTGGGATTTATTGGGTTTTTATTGGGATTTAATTGGATTTTATTGGGTTTTATTGGGATTTAATTGGATTTTTATTGGTTTTTATTGGGATTTATTGGGATTTAATTGAATTTATTGGGGTTTATTGGGAATTATTTGGGACACGTGAGGAGCGACGGAAAATTCGTCTTCTTCAAAGGTTCTTTGGGGCCATTTCGCACCTTTTTGGGTTTTTTTTTTCATTTTGTTGGGATTTACTGGGGTTTTATTGGGATTTAATTGGGTTTTATTGGGGTTTAACTGGGTTTTATTGGGGTTTAATTGGATTTTTTTGGGGATTTAATTTGGTTTTATTGGGATTTTATTGGGATTTAATTGGATTTATTGGGTTTTATTGGGATTTAATTGGATTTTATTGGGTTTTATTGGGATTTAATTGGATTTTATTGGGTTTTTATTGGGATTTAATTGGATTTATTGGGTTTTATTGGGATTTAATTGGATTTATTGGGTTTTATTGGGATTTAATTGGATTTATTGGGTTTTATTGGGATCTAATTTGATTTCTTGGGTTTTATTGGGATTTAATTTGATTTCTTGGGTTTTATTGGGATTTAATTGGATTTTATTGGGTTTTATTGGGATTTAATTGGATTTTATTGGGTTTTATTGGGATTTAATTGGATTTTATTGGGGTTTTATTGGGATTTAATTGGATTTATTGGGTTTTATTGGGATTTAATTGGATTTATTGGGTTTTATTGGGATTTAATTGGATTTATTGGGTTTTATTGGGATCTAATTTGATTTCTTGGGTTTTATTGGGATTTAATTTGATTTCTTGGGTTTTATTGGGATTTAATTGGATTTTATTGGGTTTTATTGGGATTTAATTGGATTTTATTGGGTTTTATTGGGATTTAATTGGATTTTATTGGGTTTTATTGGGATTTAATTGGATTTTATTGGGTTTTATTGGGATTTAATTTGATTTATTGGGTTTTGTTGGGGTTTTATTGGGGTTTAATTGGGTTTTATTGGGGTTTTATTGAGATTTAATTGGGTTTTATTGGTTTTTATTGGGATTTAATTGGATTTTATTGGGGTTTTATTGGGATTTAATTGGATTTTATTGGGGTTTTATTGGAGTTTTATTGGGATTTAATTGGATTTTATTGGGGTTTTATTGGGGTTTTATTGGGATTTAATTGGATTTTATTGGGGTTTTACTGGGTTTTATTGGGATTTATTAAAGTTAAATTGGATTTTGTTGGGATTAATCGGGATTTATTAAAGTTTAATTGGGATTTATTGGATTTGGGCGAATTTCGGGCAATTTTGGGTGATTTTTGGGGTGAATTTTTGGGCGATTCCGGCTGAATTTTGGGGTAAATTTTGGGCAATTTTGGGTGAGTTTTGCGGCAATTTCAGGGTGAATTTTTGGGTGATTTTTTTGGCAATTCTGGTTGAATTTTGGGCTGAATTTTGGGCAAATTTCAGGCAATTTTAGGTGAGTTTTGGGGCCATTCCAGGATTAATTTTGGGGTGAATTTTTGGGCGATTCCAGCTGAATTTTGGGGTGAAATTGGGGCAATTTTGGGTGAGTTTTGGGGCCATTCCAGGATTAATTTTGAGGTGAATTTTTGGGCGATTCCGGCTGAATTTTGGGGTGAATTCTGGGCACTTTTCCGTGAGTTTTGGGTCCATTCCAGGATTAATTTTGAGGTGAATTTTTGGGCGATTCCGGCTGAATTTTGGGGTGAATTCTGGGCACTTTTCCGTGAGTTTTGGGTCCATTCCAAGATTAATTTTGAGGTGAATTTTTGGGCGATTCCGGCTGAATTTTGGGGTGAATTTTGGGCAATTTTCCGTGAGTTTTGGAGCAATTTCAGGGTGAATTTTGGGGTGAATTCTGGGCACTTTTCCGTGAGTTTTGGGTCCATTCCAGGATGAATTCTGAGGTGAATTTTTGGGCGATTCCGGCTGAATTTTGGGCGATTTTCGGCCGACCTCCGCGCTGAATTTCCCGCCGGTTCCGGGGCGGATCCGGGCCCATCCGGGCGGGGTTTTTTTTTGTATTTTTGCCTGATTTTGGCCGTTTTTGCCCCGTTCCAGGCTCCCGGCACTGGGTGTTCGACGAGGGCGTCCTGGCCCCCGGCTACCCCCGGCCGCTGGCCGAGCTGGGCCGGGGCGTCCCGAGTGACCGCCTGGACGCCGCGCTGCTCTGGCTGCCCAGCGGCCACACCTACCTCTTCCGGGGGGACAAGTGCGTCCCCGGCACCTTCCGGAACCTTCTCCGAACCTTCCGGGAATTTCTGGGAATTTTCGGGGATTTTCCTGGCATTTTTGGGGCTTTTTATGCATCTTTCAGGACCTTTTTAGGCTATTTTCGGGCTATTTCTGCACCTTTCAGGACCTCTCTGAACCTTCCAGGACCTTCTCTGAACCTTCCAGGACGTTCTGGAATCTTCTCGGAACCTTCCGGGAATTTCTGGGAATTTTTCTGGGATTTATTCGGAGATTTTGGGGGCTTTTTATGCATCTTCCAGGACCTTTTTGGGCTCTTTTTGGGCTGTTTCTGCACCTTTCAGGACCTTTCTGCACCTTCCAGGACCTTTCTGCACCTTCCAGAACCTTCCTTGAACCTTCCAGGACCTTCTCTGAACATTCCAGAACCTTCTGGGAATTTCTGGGAATGCTCTGGGGATTTTTTCTGGGATTTTGGAGCTTTTTATGCACCTTCCAGGACTTTTCTGGGCTCTTTTTTGGGGCTATTTCTGCACCTTTCAGGACCTTTCTGCACCTTCTGGAACCTTCTCTGAACCTTCCGGGACCTCTCGGGAATTTTGGGGGAATTTTGGGGCTTTTTTGGGACCTTTCAGGACCTTCCTTGAACCTTTCAGGACCCCCAAAAATCT
Organism: Vidua macroura; assembly: GCF_024509145.1. Classification (NCBI taxonomy): domain Eukaryota; kingdom Metazoa; phylum Chordata; class Aves; order Passeriformes; family Viduidae; genus Vidua; species Vidua macroura. The sequence goes on along the minus strand of NW_026530601.1, from coordinate 37,449 downwards.
CCCAAATCCCCCCCGAATTTCACCAAAATCCCCCTCAAATTCCCAAATTTTCCCAAATTCTCTCCAAAAATCTCCCCAAAATCCCCTAAAAATGCCCAAAAAATCCCCTCCAAACCCTCCCAAAATCATCAAAATTCCCGAAATTCCCCCCAAATCCCCCTCAAATTCCCAAATTTTACCAAAATCCCCCCAAATTCCCCCTAAATTTCCCTCAAAATCCCCCCAGAATCCCCAAAATTCCCCTCAAATCCCCCAAATTTCACCAAAATCCCCCTCAAATTCCCAAAGTCCCCCCAAATTCTTCCCAAAATTCCCCAAAATCCCCCCAAACCCTCCCTAAATTCCCCAAAATTTCCCAAAATTCCCCCCAAAATCCCCCCAAATTCCCCAATTCCCCCCAAACTTCCCAATTTTCCCCAAATTTTCTCCCAAAAAAAACCCAATTTTACCAAATTCCCCCAAAATCCTCCTGAAACCCCACAAATTTTACGAAAGTTCCCCAAATTACGCCCAAATCCCCCCAAATTTTACCAAGTCCCCCAAATTCTCCCCAAAATCCTCCCGAAACCTCTGAAATTTTACCAAAATCCCCCCAAATTCCCCTGAAATTCCCCAAAATCCACCTGAAACTTCCCAAATTTTACCAAAATTCCCTCAAAATCCCCCCAAATTCCTCCCAGAATCCCCCAAATTTCCAAAATCCCCCAATTTCCCCCAAATTCCCCCCCAAATTTCTGAAATCCCCCCAAATTTTCCCCAAAATCCCCCAAATTCCTCCCAGATTTCCAAATTCCCCCCCAAAAATCCCCCAAATTTTTCCCAAAACCACCCAAATTTCTCCCAAATTTCCCCCAAAATCCCCCAAATTCCCCCAAAATTTCCACAAAATTTCCCCAAAATTCCTCAAAAATCCCCTGAAATTTCCCCAAATTCCCCCAAAATCCCCCCAAATTTCCCCCAAATCCCTCAAAAAAAACCCGAATTTTCCCCAAAATCCCCCAAATTCTCCCGAAACTGCCCAAATTTCCAAACCCCCCACCAAATTCCCCCAATTTTCCCCAAATCCACCCGAATTTCCCCAAAATCCCCCCAAAATTCCCCAAAATCCACCGAACTCTCCCCAAATTTCCAAACCCCCACCAAATCCCCACAAATTTCCCCAAAATTCCCCCAAATTTTCCCAAAATTCCCCCAAATGCTCCGAATTTCCCCAAAATCCCCCAAATTCCCCCCCAAATCCCCCCCAAATTCCCCCAGAATTCCCCGAATTTCCCCAAATCCCCCCAAATTTCCCCCAAATCCCCACGAATTTCCCGAAATCCCCCCAAAATTCCCCAAAATCCCCCCAAATTTCCCCCAAATCCATACGAATTTCCCTCAAATTCCCTCAAATTCCCCCAAAGCCCCCCGAATTTGCCCAAACCCCCCCGAATTTGCCCCAAATTTCCCCAAAATCTCCCCGAATTTCCCCAAATTCCCCCAAAATTCCCCAAAATCCCCCCAAATTTCCCCCAAATTCCCCAAATCCCCCCGGATTTCCCCCCAAATCCCCCGAATTTGCCCAAAATCCCCCGAATTCCCCCCAAATCCCCTCAAAATTCCCCCAAATCTCCCCAAAATTCCCCCAAAATCCCCCCAAATTTCCCCAAAATTCCCCCAAAATCCCCCCTAATTTCCCCAAAATCCCCCCCGAAATTTCCCCAAAATCCCCCTGAAATTTCCCCAAATCTCCCAAATTCCCCCAAAATCCCCCGAATTTGCCCAAAATCCCCCCGGATTTCCCCAAAATCCCCCCAAAATTTCCCCAAACCCCCCTGAATTTGCCCAAACCCCCCCGAATTTGCCCAAACCGCCCCGAATTTGCCCCAACCCCCCCGAATTTGCCCAAACCCCCCCGAATTTCCCCAAAATCCCCCCAAAATTTCCCCAAACCCCCCTGAATTTGCCCAAACCCCCCCGAATTTCCCCAAACCCCCCCGAATTTGCCCAAACCGCCCCGAATTTGCCCCAAATTTCCGCCGTTCCCCTCCCCCCCCCCCAGGTATTACCGCTTCAACGAGGCCCTGGGGGCCGTGGACCCCCGAGTACCCCAAGAGCATCGAGGTCTGGGGGGTCCCCCCGGGCCCCCGCGGAGCCTTCATGGGCCCCGACGAGGGTGAGACCCCCAAAAATCCCCGAGTTCACCCCAAAAAAAAACCCCGAAATCCCCCGAAATCCCCCCAAAAACCGGCCCCGGTCCGGCTCCGGCGGCTCCCGGCCAGCAGGGGGCGCTGTGCGGAGCGGGGAGGGGGCGGGGTCAGTTCGGGGCCACGCCCCCTTCCTGCAGTTCGTCCCAGTTTGTACCAGTAAGGGCAGGGCACGTCCCAGTATGAACCAGTATAAACCAGTAACCGCCAAAACCCATCCCAGTATGAACCAGTAACCCCAAACCCCCTCCCAGTATAAACCAGTAACTCCCAGTTCATCCCAGTAACCCTGAACCCCCTCCCAGTCCCCCCCAGTCCGTCCCAGTTTGTCCCAGTATGACCCAAAGCCCATCCCAGTCCCTCCCAGTCCCCCCCAATCCCCCCCCAGTCCCTCCCAGTTTGTCCCAGTCCCCCCCAGTTTATCCCAGTCCCCCCCAGTTCGTCCCAGTCCATCCCAGTTTGTCCCAGTATAACCCAATCCCATCCCAGTTCCCTCCCAGTCCCCCCCCACTCCCCCCCCAGTCCATCCCAGTCCCCCCCAGTCCCCCCCAGTCCCTCCCAGTCCATCCCAGTCCCTCCCAGTTCCCTCCCAGTTCATCCCAGTTCTCTCCCAGTCCCTCCCAATCCCATCCCAGTCCCCCCCAGTTTATCCCAGTCCCTCCCAGTTCCCCCCCAGTCCCCCCCAGTTCGTCCCAGTCCCTCCCAGTTTGTCCCAGTATAACCCAAACCCCATCCCAGTTCCCCCCAGTTCCCTCCCAGTCCATCCCAGTTTGTCCCAGTATAACCCAGTTCCCCCCCAGTCCCCCCAGTTCCCCCCCAGTCCCTCCCAATCCCTCCCAGTCCCCCCCAGTCCATCCCAGTCCCTCCCAGTCCATCCCAGTCCCTCCCAGTCCATCCCAGTCCCCCCCAGTCCATCCCAGTCCCTCCCAGTCCCCCCCAGTCCGTCCCAGTCCGTCCCAGTTCACCCCAGTTCCCCGCAGCCTTCACCTACTTCTACCGCTCCCACCTGTACTGGAAGTTCGACAACGCCGCGCTGCGCCCCCTGCCGGGCTACCCCAAATCCGCGCTGCGCGATTGGCTGGGCTGCGCCGCGCCGGCCCCGCCCACCGCCGCACCTGGCCCAGGTGACGCCGAGGTCATCGTCATCGCCGTGGGGGCGGGGCCGGGCGCGCTGGCGGCGCCGCTGGCGCTGCTGGGCGTGGCCGCGGCCCTGGGGGGCGTGGCCCTGCTCTGGCGGAGGCGGGGCGGGGCCCACGCCCACCTGCGCAGGTGTCAGAGGTCGCTGCTTGCCCAGGGTGTAGCCACGCCCAACGGCACGGAAGGGGCGTGGCCGGAGGGGTCGGCCGGCCACGCCCCCAGACTCACATGGACACGCCCCCAGACTCACATGGACGCGCCCACTTTGCATGGACACGCCCCCAGACTCACCTGGACACACCCCCAGACTCACCTGGACACGCCCTTGACTCACCTGGACACGCCCCAAACTCACGTGGACACGCCCACTTGGTGCGGGCACACCCACCTGACTCACCTGGACACGCCCCTGACTCACGTGGCCACACCCTTGACTCACCTGGACACGCCCACTTTGCATGGACAGCCCCCCAGACTCGCCTGGACACCGCCCCCAGACACACCTGGACACGCCCTTGCCTCACCTGGGCGCGCCCACGTTGCATGGACTCACCTGGCCACACCCACTGTATACGGCCACGCCCACTTGACATACCTGGACACGCCCACAGAGTCTGCTGGCCACACCCACTTGATGTGGACACGCCCCCAGACATGGCCACACCCACCTGACACGGCCACGCCCACTTTACGTGGACATGGCGCAGATTCACCTGGCCACGCCCATTCACCTGGCCACACCCAAGGACTCACCCGGACACGCCCTCTTTGCATGGACACGCCCCCAGACTCACCTGGGCACGCCCACTTTGCATGGCCACGCCCCCTGACTCGACTAACCACGCCCTGACCTGGCCACGCCCACTCACCTGGCCAGGTGAGCCAGACTCACCTGGCAGCGCCCCTCGACTCGTTAGACCACGCCCCTTCCATTGGCCACGCCCCCCGGACCCACCTGGACACTCCCACTCCGCAGGCCACGCCCCTCGCGCTCACCCGGCCACGCCCACACCCTTGGCCACGCCCCTTTCCCCATTGATGGTGCTGCGGGTCAGGCCCCGCCCCCTCCCCGCGCCGATTGGCCGAGGGGAGCGGGGTTATGCAAATGAGGGGGGCGTGGCTTTCCCCTAGGGTGTTTTTTTTGTTTTTATTTTTTTGGGGGGGAATTTTTTTGGGGGGAATTTCGGGGATTTTTGGGGCTTTTTCGGTTCCCGGGGGTGGGGGAGGGGCGGGGCCCCCTCCCCCCCTAAAAAAAACCCAAAAAATTTTCCCGCGGGACGGGAGGGGGGGGGAGGGGCCGGGCACAGGCCCCGCCCCCGGGGGGGGAGGGGCGGGAACGGGGAGGGGGGAGGGGCGGGGAGCGAATAATTAATTAATTGTGGTTAATTAATAAAGGAGAGAAAGGAACTGGCTCGGACTGGTTTGGACTGGGAGGGGCTCTGGGGTTACTGGTTTGGACTGGTTTGTACTGGGAGGGAACTGGGAGGGGGGAAATGGGGATAAAATGGGTTAAAAATGGGGGAAATGCGGCAAAAATGGGGATAAAAAAGGGTTAAAAAAGGGTTAAAAGGGGATTTGGGGTTACTGGTTTGTACTGGGAGAGGACTGGGGGTTACTGGTTTGTACTGGTTTGTACTGGGAGAGGACTGGGGGTTACTGGTTTGTACTGGGAGGGAACTGGGAGGGGAGAAAATGGGGGGGAAAACGGAGAAAAAAGGGTTAAAATGGAGGAGAAAGGGTTAAAAAAGGGGGGAAATGGGGATTTGGGGTCACTGGTTTGTACTGGTTTGGACTGGTTTGGACTGGTTTAGACTGGTCTGGACTGGGAGGGAACTGGGAGGGAGAAAATGGGGGAAAAATGGCAAAAAAAAGGTTAAAAAAGGGTTAAAAATGGCAAGGAAAGGGTTAAAAATGGGGATTTGGGGTTACTGGTTTGGACCGGTTTGCACTGGTTTAATTCGCCTCTAATTTGCATGGATTTGCATTAATTTGCATGCCGATCGGGTGGGCGGGGTCAGAGCCACGCCCAGGCCCCTCCCAGTACAAACCAGTACAAACCAGTAACCCCCAGTCCCCATCTGGAACGCCATAAGTAATGTGCATTCTGCATCTAATTTGCATAAATTTGCATATAGACAAGGTGGGCGGGGTCTAAGCCGCCCTCGGGCCCCTCCCAGTCCAAACCAGTAACTCCCAGTCCCCACTGGTAGCGACAGAATAAATTTTATTTTGCACCTCATTTGCATAAATCTGCATCTTAATGACGGGGCAGGGTCAGATCTGCTCCCAGACCCCTCCCAGTTCCCTCCCAGTATAAACCAGTGACCCCCAATCCCCATTTGTAGTGATGAAATAATTTCTGGTTTGCATCTCATTTGCATAAATCTGCATATTAATGATTGGGGCGGGGTCAGAACCGTTCCCAGTTCCTTCCCAGTTCCCTCCCAGTACAAACCAGTCCCTCCCAGTTCCCTCCCACTTCCCAAACCCCGATCTGCAATGACGCCATCTACTTTTATTTTGCATCTCATTTGCATAAATCTGAATTTTAATGAATGGGGCGGGGTCAGAACCGCTCCCAGTCCCTCCCAGTCAAAACCAGTAACTCCCAGTCCCCACTGGTAGCGGCAGAACCAATTTCATTTTGCGTCTCATTTGCATAAATCTGCATGTTATCGATGTGGGCGTGGTCAGACCCCCTCCAGTCCCCTCCCACTCCCCTCCCAGCCCCTCCCAGTCCCTCCCAGTCCCTCCCAGTATAAACCAGTAACCCCCAATCCCAAATAACATTGACAGATTCTATTTTATTCTGCATCTAATTTGCATAAATCTGCATGTTGGCGAGGTGGGCGTGGTCAGACCCCCCCCCTCCAGTGCCCCTCCCACTCCCCTCCCAGTCCAAACCAGTCCCTCCCAGTATAAACCAGTAAAGCCCCAAACCCAATTCGCATTGACGAAACCGATTTTATTTTGTGCCTGATTTGCATAAATCTGCATGCTGGCGAGGTGGGCGTGGTCAGAGGCGTGTCCAGACCCCTCCCAGCCCCTCCCACTCCCCTCCCAGTCCCTCCCAGTATAAACCAGTAACCCCCAATCCCAAATAACATTGACAGATTCTATTTTATTCTGCATCTCATTTGCATAAATCTGCATGTTGGCGAGGTGGGCGTGGTCAGACCCCCCCCTCCAGTGCCCCTCCCACTCCCCTCCCAGTCCAAACCAGTCCCTCCCAGTATAAACCAGTAACGCCCCAACCCAATTCCCATTGACACAACCGATTTTATTTTGCGCCTGATTTGCATAAATCTGCATGCTGGCGAGGTGGGCGTGGTCAGAGCCGTGTCCACTCCCCTCCCAGCCCCTCCCACTCCCCTCCCAGTCCAAACCAGTATAAACCAGTAACTCCCAATCCCAAATAACATTGACAGATTCTATTTTATTCTGCATCTAATTTGCATAAATCTGCATGTTGGCGAGGTGGGCGTGGTCAGACCCCCCCCTCCAGTGCCCCTCCCACTCCCCTCCCAGTCCAAACCAGTCCCTCCCAGTATAAACCAGTAAAGCCCAAACCCAATTCGCATTGACGAAACCGATTTTATTTTGCGCCTGATTTGCATAAATCTGCATGCTGGCGAGGTGGGCGTGGTCAGAGGCGGGGCCGCGCCCCCCCGGCCACCAGCAGGGTCTGCCCGGCCACGAAGGCGGCCTGGGGGGACACGAGGAACAGCACGGCCTGCGCCACGTCCTGCGGGGAGCCCAGCCTGCGGGGGCACCGCCGTCACTGGTTTGGACTGGTTTGGACTGGGAGGGGACTGGGAGGGGACTGGGAGGGACTGGGAGGGGGAAAATGGGGAAAAAACGGGGAAAAAAACGGCGAAAAAAGGGTTAAAAATGGGGAAAATACGGGTTAAAAATGGCCAAGAAAGGGTTAAAAATGGGGTAAAAGGGGAACTGGGGTTACTGGTTTGTACTGGTTTGGACTGGTTTGGACTGGTTTGGACTGGTTTGGACTGGTTTGGACTGGGAGGGACTGGGAGGGGGAAAATGGGGGAAAAATGGCAAAAAAAGGGTTAAAAATGGATGGGAAAGGGTTAAAAATGGGGGAAATGGGGATAAATGGGGAACTGGTTTGGACTGGTCCATACTGGTCCATACTGGTCCATACTGGTCCATACTGGTCTATACTGGTCTATACTGGTCCATACTGGTCTATACTGGTCCGTACTGGTCCGTACTGGTCTATACTGGTCCATACTGGTTTATACTGGTTTATACTGGTCCATACTGGTCTATACTGGTCCATACTGGTTTATACTGGTCTGTACTGGTCCATACTGGTCCATACTGGTCTATACTGGTCCATACTGGTCCATACTGGTTTATACTGGTCCGTACTGGTCCATACTGGTTTATACTGGTCCATACTGGTCCATACTGGTCCATACCGGTCCATACTGGTCCGTACTGGTCCATACTGGTCTATACTGGTCTGTACTGGTCCATACTGGTCTATACTGGTCCGTACTGGTCCATACTGGTCTATACTGGTCCGTACTGGTCTATACTGGTCTGTACTGGTCCATACTGGTCTATACTGGTCCGTACTGGTCTATACTGGTCTATACTGGTCCATACTGGTCTATACTGGTCCATACTGGTCCATACTGGTCTATACTGGTCTATACTGGTCTGTACTGGTCTATACTGGTCCATACTGGTCCATACTGGTCTATACTGGTCTATACTGGTCTGTACTGGTCTGTACTGGTCCATACTGGTCTATACTGGTCTATACTGGTCTGTACTGGTCTGTACTGGTTTCTCACCGCTCGGCTCCCAGTGCTGCCAGTGCCCGTTCCCGCGTGGCCTTGTCCTCCCCACAGCTGGGGGGGAAAAAAAACCAGTTAAAACCAGTACAAACCAGTACAAACCAGTACAAACCAGTACAAACCAGTAACCCCAAATCCCCCTTTTAACCCATTTTTGCCCGTTTTTTCCCCGTTTTTCCCCGTTTCCCCCCCGTTTCCCCGCCCGCCGGCCCCTCCCAGTATAAACCAGTATAAACCAGTAACCCCATATCCCCTTTTAACCCTTTGTTAACCCCTTTTTAACCCTTTTTTAACCCTTTTCTCCCCGTTTTTTCCCCGTTTTTCCCCCGTTTCCCCCCCCGTTTCCCCGCCCGCCGGCCCCTCCCAGTATAAACCAGTAAGAACCAGTGGGCGGCGGGCTCACGGCGGCGCTGAAGCGGGTGCGGACGAGCCCCGGCGCGACGCCGTTGATGCGGACGCGGCGCGGGAGCAGCTCCGGGCTCAGCGCCGCCACCAGCCCCAGCAGCGCCGTCTTGCTGACGCTGTACGGGCCCAGCCCCTGTGACGTCACCCGGGACACGCCCACCTCGTTAGCATAGCGCCGGGCACGCCCCCCCCGCCGCCCCCCCCGGCCCAAAGCAGTGAGGGAGGGGGGGGACCCGAAACCAGTATAAACCAGTAAGGGAAAACGCGTTCCCAGTTCAAACCAGTTCATCCCAGTGACCCCAGAGCCCCTCCCAGTTCATCCCAGTATAAACCAGTAACCCCAGAGCCCCTCCCAGTTCATCCCAGTATAAACCAGTAACCCCAGAGCCCAAACCAGTACAAACCAGTAAGGGAAAACACCAAACCAGTATAAACCAGTAAGGGAAAACGCATTCCCAGTTCAAACCAGTTCATCCCAGTGACCCCAGAGCCCCTCCCAGTTCATCCCAGTATAAACCAGTAACCCCAGAGCCCAAACCAGTACAAACCAGTAAGGGAAAAACTCCAAACCAGTACAAACCAGTAAGGGAAAACGCGTTCCCAGTTCAAACCAGTTCATCCCAGTGGTCCCAAAGCCCCTCCCAGTACAAACCAGTCCCCTCCCAGTCCATCCCAGTTCAAACCAGTAACCCCAGAGCCCAAACCAGTACAAACCAGTAAGGGAAAACGTGTTCCCAGTTCATCCCAGTTCATCCCAGTTCAAACCAGTGACCCCAAAGCCCCTCCCAGTACAAACCAGTCCCCTCCCAGTCCCTCCCAGTTCAAACCAGTAACCCCAGAGCCCAAACCAGTACAAACCAGTAAGGGAAAAACACCAAACCAGTACAAACCAGTAAGGGAAAACGCGTTCCCAGTTCATCCCAGTTCATCCCAGTTCATCCCAGTGACCCCAAAGCCCCTCCCAGTACAAACCAGTCCCCTCCCAGTCCATCCCAGTTCAAACCAGTAACCCCAGAGCCCAAACCAGTACAAACCAGTAAGGGAAAAACACCAAACCAGTACAGACCAGTAAGGGAAAACGTGTTCCCAGTTCATCCCAGTTCATCCCAGTTCAAACCAGTGACCCCAAAGCCCCTCCCAGTACAAACCAGTCCCCTCCCAGTCCCTCCCAGTATAAACCAGTAACCCCAGAGCCCAAACCAGTACAAACCAGTACAAACCAGTCCCCCCCAGTCCCTCCCAGTCTCACCGCCATTGGCTGGTAGCCGGCGATCGATGACATCACCACGATGGCCCCGCCCCTGCGGCAGAGGGGGCGGGGCTCAGCAGCGGCCGCGCCCCCTCGTTTTATCGCAGCTGTCCATCAAGCCAGGCCACGCCCCTCCCACCGCCCCCAAAGCCACGCCCCTTCCCCGGCTGGGAATGGAGCTCCCAGTTCAAACCAGTACAAACCAGTAAAAACCAGTATAAACCAGTATAAACCAGTGACCCCAAATCCCCTCCCAGTTCAAACCAGTATAACCCAGAGCCCCTCCCAGTTCAAACCATCCCAAACCAGTATAACCCAGTATAACCCATCCCAAACCAGTAAAAACCAGTCCAAACCAGTAACCCCAAACCCCCTCCCCGTTCAAACCAGTAACCCCAGAGCCCCTCCCAGTTCAAACCAGTATAAACCAGTATAACCCAGTATAACCCAGTATAAACCAGTATGACCCATCCCAAACCAGTATAAACCAGTATAAACCAGTATAACCCAGTATAACCCATCCCAAACCATCCCAAACCAGTATAACCCAGTATAACCAGTATAACCCAGTATAAACCAGTATAACCCAGTCCAAACCAGTATAACCCAGTATAAACCACTCCAAACCATCCCAAACCAGTATAAACCAGTATAACCAGTATAACCCAGTATAACCCAGTATAAACCACTATAAACCAGTATAACCCAGTATAAACCAGTATAAACCAGTATAAACCAGTATAAACCAGTATAAACCAGTCCAAACCAGTATAAACCAGTATAACCCAGTATGACCCAGTATAACCCAGTATAAACCAGTATAACCCAGTATAAACCAGTATAACCCAGTCCAAACCAGTATAAACCAGTATAAACCAGTATAAACCAGTAGAAACCAGTATAACCCAGTATAACCCAGTATAACCAGTATAACCCAGTATAACCCAGTATAACCCATCCCAAACCAGTATAACCCAGTATAACCCAGTATAAACCAGTATAACCAGTATAACCCAGTATAACCCAGTATAACCCAGTATAACCCAGTATAAACCAGTATAACCCAGTATAACCCATCCCAAACCAGTATAACCCAGTATAACCCAGTATAACCCAGTATAACCCATCCCAAACCAGTATAACCCAGTATAACCCAGTATAAACCAGTATAAACCAGTATAACCCAGTATAACCCATCCCAAACCAGTATAACCAGTATAACCCAGTATAAACCAGTATAACCCAGTCCAAACCAGTATAACCCAGTATAAACCACTCCAAACCATCCCAAACCAGTATAAACCAGTATAAACCAGTATAACCCATCCCAAACCAGTATAAACCAGTATAACCAGTATAACCCAGTCACCCGCGCCTCTCCATGTGCGGCACCACCAGCCGCACCAACATGGCCGCCGCCGTCACGTTCACCTGGAACACCTGCGTGACGTCACGGGGGGCGGGGCTAAGATTGTCTGACGTCACAGGAGGGGCGCGGCTTGGGGTGGTGGCGGGAAGGGGCGGGGCCGAAGGGAGCGGAAATTCGGGGGGATTTTGGGAGAATTCTGGGAAATTTTGGGGAAATTTGGAAAAACTTGGGGGAAATTTGGGGAATTTTGGGGAAATTTCGGGGAAATTTTGGGGAATTTTGGGGATTTCGGGAAAATTTCGGGCGGTTTTTGGAAAATTGGGGGATTTTGGGGAAAATTTGTGGAAATTTGGGAGAAATTTGGGGAAATTTGGGAGAAATTCGGGGAAATTTGGGAGAAATTTGGGGAAATTCTGGGGAAATTCTGGGGAAATTTTGGGGGAATTTTTGGGAAGTTTCCGGGAAATTTTGGGGAAATTTGGGGAGAATTAAAAATTTTGGGGAGAAAAAAAAAGGAAATCGGGGATTTTGGCGGGAATTCTGCTACTTTTGGTGGGAAAATTCGCGATTTTGGCGGGAAATTCGGAGAGTTGGGCGGGAATTCTGTTGGTTTTGGCGGGAAAATTTGGGATTTTGGCGGGAAGTTCAGGAATTTTGGCGGGAATTTTCGGGATTTTGGCGGGAAATTCGGAGATCCGGGCGGGAATTCTGTTATTTTTGGCGGGAAATTCAGAGATTTTTTTGGCGGGAAATCCGGTGAATTTGGCGGGAAATTTGGAGGTTTTGGCGGGAAATCGGGCTTTTTGGCGGGAAACCGGGGGTGGGCGTGTCCCGACCTTCTCCCAGACGCGCTCGTCGGCCTCGAGGGCGGGGCCCAGGTGAGGATTGACGGCGGCGTTGGAGACCAGGATGTCGATGGCGCCGAACGTGTCCAGGGCCTGCCCAGGCGGGAACAGGCGTGCCTCAGTTTCCCCCCAGGTGTGCCCAGGCGTGCCTCAGTTTCCCCCAGGTGGGACCAGGTGTGCCTCAGTTTCCCCCAGGCGGGAACAGGTGTGCCTCAGTTTCCCCCAGGTGGGACCAGGTGTGCCTCAGTTTCCCCCAGGTGTGCCCAGGTGGGACCAGGTGTGCCTCAGTTTCCCCCAGGTGGGACCAGGTGTGCCTCAGTTTCCCCCAGGCGGGAACAGGTGTGCCTCAGTTTCCCCCAGGTGGGACCAGGTGAGCCCAACCCCCCCCCCCCCCCAAAATCCCCATTTTTCACCCAAATTTCCCCATTTCCCCCCCATTTTTCCCCCTCCCAGGTGCGCCCCAGGTGTGCCTCAGTTTCCCCCTAGTGTGCCTAGATGTGCCCAGGTGTGCCTCAGTTTCCCCCAGGTGCACCCAGGTGTGCCCAACCCCCCCCCCCCAAAACCCCCATTTTCCACCCGAATTTCCCCGTTTTCCCCCCTCCCAGGTGTGCCTCAGTTTCCCCCGGGTGTGCCTCAGTTTCCCCCGGGTGAGCTCTCACCGCCTGCACCATCCTCTCGCGGTCCTCGGCCCGTCCCACGTGACAGGTGACGCCGCTCACCTGCCGGGCACAGCAGCTGAGGCCACGCCCCCTCACAGGTGTGCCTCAGTTTCCCCCCAGGTGTGCCTCAGTTTCCCCCCAGGTACCCCCCAGGTGTGCCCAGGTGTGACTCAGTACCCCCCAGGGTGTGCCTCAGTTTCCCCCCAGGTGTGCCCAGGTGTGCCTCAGTTTCCCCCCAGGTACCCCCCAGGTGTGCCTCAGTTTCCCCCCAGGTGTGCCCAGGTGTGCCTCAGTTTCCCCCCAGGTGTGCCCAGGTGTGCCTCAGTTTCCCCCCAGGTACCCCCCAGGTCTGCCTCAGTTTCCCCCCAGGTACCCCCCAGGTCTGCCTCAGTTTCCCCCCAGGTGTGCCCAGGTGTGCCTCAGTTTCCCCCCAGGTACCCCCCAGGTGTGCCTCAGTTTCCCCCCAGGTACCCCCCAGGTGTGACTCAGTTTCCCCCCAGGTACCCCCCAGGTGTGACTCAGTTTCCCCCCAGGTCTGCTCAGGTGTGCCTCAGTACCCCCCAGCTGTGCCTCAGTTTCCCCCCAGGTGTGCCCAGGTGCGACTCAGTTTCCCCCCAGGTACCCCCCCCAGCTGTGCCTCAGTTTCCCCCAGGTGTGCCCAGGGGAAGCCCAACCCCCCCCCCCCCCAAATCCCCCCCAGGTGCCCCCACCTGCAGGCCCCGCCCCCTCAGGTGTCCTTACCTGCAGGCCCCGCCCCCTCAGGTGACCCCAAACCCCCCCAGGTGCCCCCACCTGCAGGCCCCGCCCCCTCAGGTGTCCTTACCTGCAGGCCCCGCCCCCTCAGGTGTCCTTACCTGCAGGCCCCGCCCCCTCAGGTGTCCTTACCTGCAGGCCCCGCCCCCTCAGGTGTCCTTACCTGCAGGCCCCGCCCCCTCAGGTGCCCCCACCTGCAGGCCCCGCCCCCTCCGGTGTCCTTACCTGCAGGCCCCGCCCCCTGAGCTGCTCCACGGCTCTCTGGACGTTGTGGGCGTGGCGGGAGCTGAGCAGCACCTGAGCCCCGGCCACGCCCAGCGCCTCGGCCACGCCCAGCCCGATCCTGGGGACACACCTGGGGTCACCTGGGGGAAACTGAGTCACGCCTCGGGGAAACTGAGTCACGCCTGGGGGAAACTGAGTCATGCCTGGGGGAAACTGAGTCACGCCTGAGTCACGCCTGGGGGAAACTGAGTCACATCTGGGGTCACACCTGGGGGAAACTGAGTCACGCCTGGGGGAAACTGAGTCACGCCTCGGGGAAACTGAGTCACATCTGGGCCCTGGGGTCACACCTGGGGGAAACCGAGTCACGCCTCGGGGAAACTGAGTCACACCTGGGGGAAACTGAGTCACGCCTCGGGGAAACTGAGTCACATCTGGGCCCTGGGGTCACAACTGGGGGAAACTGAGTCATGCCTGGGGGAAACTGAGTCACGCCCGGGGGAAACTGAGTCACGCCTGAGTCACGCCTGGGGGAAACCGAGTCACGCCTGGGGGAAACTGAGTCACGCCTGGGGGAAACTGAGTCACGCCTGAGCCCCGGGGACACACCTGGGGGAAACTGAGTCACGCCTGAGTCACACCTGGGGGAAACTGAGTCACGCCTGGGGGAAACTGAGTCACACCTGGGGCACACCTGGGAGGGGATTTGGGGGGATTTTGGGGGATTTGGGGTCGTTTTTGGATCATTTGGGTTAATTAAGAGTTAATGAGAGTGAATTAAAAATTAATTTGGGTTAAACTGGGGAGAAATTGGATTGATTTCATTCGAATTAATTAAGAGTGAATTAAAATTAATTGGGGTTCATTTGAATGAATTAAAATTAATTTTGGCAGAGTTTGGATTCATTAGAATTAATTAAGAGTGAATTAAAATTAATTGGGGTTCATTTGAGTGAATTAAAATGAATTTGGGTTAATTTTGGCACAATTTGGATTAATTAGAATTAATTAAGACTGAATTAAAATTAATTTGGGTTAACTTTGGTTGAAGTTGGATTATTTTCTGTTAATTAGATTTAATTAAAATTAACTTGGGTGCATTTTGGGAGAATTTTGGGTTATTTGGAGTTAATTGGAATTAATTTCAGTTAATTTGCATAAATTCGAGTCAATTTTGGGTTGTTTTGAGTTAATTTTGGGGGCATTTTTAGGGTAAAAATTCCCATTTTTTCCTGCGGATTTTGGGGTGAATTTTGCCAATTTTGGGGCTGAATTTGGGGAATTCAGAGATCAAAAATTAATTTGAATTAATTTGAGTTAATTTGCATAAATTCGAGTCAATTTTGGGTTGTTTTGAGTTAATTTTGGGGACATTTTTAGGGTAAAAATTCCCATTTTCCCGAGCAGATTTTGGGGTGAATTTTGCCAATTTTGGGCCGAATTTGGAGCATTCAAGGACCGGGAAATAATCTGAATTAATTTCAATTATTTTGGGTTAATTTCGGGTTAATTTGGGTTATTTTGAGTTCATTTCGGGTTAATTTGAGTTAATTTTGGGGTGATTTTTAGGGTAAAACCTCCGTTTTTTCCTGCGCTGGTTTTGGGGTGAATTTCGCCGTTTTGGGGTGAATTTTGCCGGTTTTGGGGCGATTTTTGCCGGTTTTGGGGTGAATTTTGCCGGTTTCGGGGTGAATTCGGGGATTTTTGGGGTGAATTCCGCTATTTCGGGGCGAATTTCGTCGGTTTTGGGGTGAATTTTGCCGATTTCGGAGCGATTTTTGCCGATTTCGGGGTGAATTTTGCCGGTTTCAGGGTGGATTTTGCCGGTTTTGTGGTGAAATTGGGGATTTTTGGGGTGAATTTCGCCGATTTCGGGGCGATTTTTTGCGCTTTTTCGGGTGAATTTTCCCGATTTCGGGGCGATTTTCGCCGGTTTTGGGGTGATTTTTGCCGCTTTCGTGGTGAATTTTGCCGGTTTTGTGGTGAAATTGGGGATTTTTGGGGTGAATTTTGCCAATTTCGGAGCGATTTTTGCCGATTTCGGGGTGAATTCGGGGATTTTTGGGGTGAATTCCGCTATTTCGGGGCGATTTTTGCCGGTTTCGGGGCGAATTTTCGCCGGTGTCGGGGTGAATTCGGGGATTTTTGGGGCGATTTTCGCCAATTTCGGGGCGATTTTCGCCGGTTTTGGGGTGAATCCCGCGCTTTTTGGGGTGAATTTTGCCGGTTTCGGGGTGAATTCGGGGATTTTCGGGGTGAATTTTGCCGGTTTCGGGGCGATTTTCGCCGGTTTTGGGGCGATTTTCGCCGGTTTTGGGGTGAATTTTGCCGGTTTCGGGGTGAATTTTGCCGGTTTTGGGGTGAATTTTGCCGGTTTTGGGGTGAATTTTGCCGGTTTGGGGTCACTCACCCGTCCGTGCCCGCTGTCACCAGCGCCACTTTCCCCTCCAGGACCCGCGGGGACCCCCCCGAGCTCAGCGGGGACCCCCCGAAAACCGCGCGGAGCCCCCCGGGCAGCCCCGAGCGCCACATCCCGCCGGGCACGCACTGGGACAAACTGGGACAAACTGGGACCGACTGGGAGGGGCTTAAAGGGCACTGGGAGGGGTTTAAAGGGCACTGGGACAAACTGGGACAAACTGGGACCGACTGGGAGGAACTGGGAGGGGCTTAAAGGGCACTGGGACAAACTGGGAGAGGACTGGGAGGGGTTTAAAGGGCACTGGGAGGGAACTGGGACAAACTGGGAGGGGTTTAAAGGGCACTGGGAGGGGTTTAAAGGGCACTGGGACAAACTGGGAGGAACTGGGAGGGACTGGGAGGGGTTTAAAGGGCACTGGGAGGGGTTTAAAGGGAACTGGGACAAACTGGGACAAACTGGGAGGGGTTTAAAGGGCACTGGGACAAACTGGGAGGGACTGGGAGGGACTGGGAGGGGTTTAAAGGGCACTGGGACAAACTGGGACAGACTGGGAGGGACTGGGACAAACTGGGAGGGGTTTAGAGGGAACTGGGACAAACTGGGACAGACTGGGACAGACTGGGAGGGGACTGGGAGGGGTTTAAAGGGCACTGGGAGGGACTGGGAGGGAACTGGGACAAACTGGGACAAACTGGGAGGAACTGGGAGGGGCTTAAAGGGAACTGGGAGGGGTTTAAAGGGCACTGGGAGGGACTGGGAGGGAACTGGGAGAGGTTTAAAGGGCACTGGGACAAACTGGGACAAACTGGGACAGACTGGGAGGGACTGGGAGGGGTTTAAAGGGCACTGGGACAAACTGGGACAAACTGGGACAGACTGGGAGGGACTGGGAGGGGTTTAAAGGGCACTGGGACAAACTGGGACAAACTGGGACAGACTGGGAGGGACTGGGAGGGGTTTAAAGGGCACTGGGACAAACTGGGAGGAACTGGGAGGGGTTTAAAGGGCACTGGGAGGGGTTTAAAGGGCACTGGGACAAACTGGGACAGACTGGGAGTGACTGGGAGGGGTTTAAAGGGCACTGGGAGGGACTGGGAGGGGTTTAGAGGGAACTGGGACAAACTGGGACAGACTGGGAGGGGACTGGGAGGGGTTTAAAGGGCACTGGGACAAACTGGGACAAACTAGGACAGACTGGGAGGGACTGGGAGGGGCTTAAAGGGCACTGGGACAAACTGGGAGGAACTGGGAGGGTTTTGAGGGGCACTGGGACAAACTGGGACAAACTGGGACAGACTGGGAGGGAACTGGGAGGGGTTTAAATGGAACTGGGACAAACTGGGACAGACTGGGAGGGGTTCAAGGGTTACTGGGAGGGACTGGGAGGAGATTTGGGGTTACTGGGATGGACTGGAATGAACTGGGAGGGGATTTGGGGTTACTGGTTTGAACTTGGAGGGGCTCTGGGGTTACTGGTCTGTACTGGGAGGGGGTTTGGGGTTACTGGGATTAACTGGGAGGGGCTGGTTTGAACTGGGAGGGGATTTGGGGTCACTGGTTTATACTGGGAGGGGCTCTGGGGTTACTGGTTTGAACTGGGAGGGAACCCCCCTCAAATTTATCCCCAGTTTAACGTTTCACCTCAGAGCCCCTCGCACCCTTCCCCAAATCCCCAAACCCTGCAAGTTTTACCTCAAATCTCCTCGAAATCCCACTAAAAAAAAAATCATTTTTTTACCCCAAATCCCCTCACAAAACCCCCCAAATCTCATTTTTCTCCCTCAAATCCCCCCCAGAATTTTTTTTTTACCTCAAATCTCCTCAGGCTTTTCCTCAAACCGCTCCAAAGCTGCGAAATTTCCCCCCAAAACCCCTCACAAAATTCCCCCCCAAAACCCTTTTTTTTTCCTCCCCAAAACCCCGGTTTTTTTTTCCCGAACCCTTCTCCGCCGATTCGTAATTTAAATTACTTTAATTCCCGCCCTTAAATTTAACCGAAATTCCCGTTTTTCCCCTCATTTTACGGCTTTAATTCCGATTTAATGCCCCGCCCGTCAAGTCATGCCCTCAACCAAAATGGCGCCGGCGCCTTCGCGCCCTTTTTGCTTCCCGCCCTGCCCTCAACCAAAATGGCGCCAGCGCCTTCACGCTTCCCCTCACTCCACTCTGCGCACGCGCAGCCGCCATTTCGCGCCGCTGGTCCGCATTGCCCTTAACAAAGATGGCGCCCGCGCCGCCCTCACCGCCGCCATTTTGTGGGCGCCGCCTCGCCTCAGGCGCCAGCATCCAAGATGGCGCTGGCCAGCGTCCTCCGTTCGGAGCTGCCGGAATTCTCCAAATCTTTTCCCAAACCTTTTCCCAAATCTTTTCCCAAAAGTTTTCCCGAGGATTGCGAGGGGATCCCCGAAATCCTGCGGGATCCCCCCGGCCCCCCGCGGGCTCTGGCGGCTCCGCCCTGGGGCGTTCAGGAGGAGCCGGAGGGGCCCGGCCTGGAGATCCTTCACGGCACCACAACCTTGGCTTTTAAGGTGAGGGGGAAATCGCTTCAAAATTCACTTTTGGTTTAAAAAACCGCGGCTGGGGAGGGGAAAATTCAGATCTGGCGATCGAAATTGCGGCTGGGAGCCAAAAAAATCCCTTTTGGACAAAAAAAAAATGAGTTTTGGAGCCGAAAAGTTCCGTTCTGGGACCAAAATTCCTGCCTGGGACGCAAAAAATTCCATTTTCAGCCAAAAAATCTCGGCTGGGAACCTCAAAATTTCATTTTTAATCCCAAAGTTCCTGCCTGGGACCCAAAAAATTCCATTTTGGACCCAAAAATCACGGCTGGGATCCAAAAAATTCAGTTTTGGACCCAAAATATTCCATTTTTTACCCAAAAAATTCCGTTTTGGACCCAAAAAATTCCATTTTGGACCCAACAATCACAGCTGGGACACAAAAAAAGCAATTTTGGACCGGAAAAAATTCCATTTTGAACCCAAAATATTCCCTTTTGGACCCAAAAATCGCAGCTGGGAACAATAAAATTCAGTTTTGTACCCCAAAAATTCAATTTTTGACCCAAAATTTTCAATTTTGGACCCCAAAATCGCAGCTGGGACCATAAAATTTCTATCTTGGGGAAAAGAAAATCAGGTTTGGACCCCAAAAATTCCATTTTTTACCCAAAAAAAATCAGTTTTGGACCCAAAAAATTCCATTTTGGACCCAAAAAACGGCTGGGACCCAAAAAATTCCATTTTGGACCCAAAAATTTCCATTTTGGACCCAAAAAATTCAGTTTTGGGATAAAAATTCCTGTCTGGGACCCCAAAAAAATCCATTTTTGACCCAAAAACCGGATCTGGGAAAAAAAAAAAAAAAAACACAAAAAAAAAACGGGGGAAAATTGAGGAAAAAATGGAATTTTAGGGAAGAAAATTGGGGGAAAAAATGAGATTTAGGGAAAATAAAAGGGAATTTTAGGGAAAAAAAAAAATAGAATTTTGGAGGAGGGAATGTGGGGAAAAATTGGGGATTTTTGGGAGAAAATTTGGGGCAAAAATGGGATTTTAAGGGTGGAAATTTGATAAAAAAATGGGATTTTAACGGGGGGGAATTTGATTTTAAAAATGGGATTTTAGGGGGGAAATTTGAGAAAAAAAATGGGATTTTTAGGGGAGAGAAATATGAGAAAAAATGGGATTTTGGGGAGGAATTTGATTTAAAAATGGGATTTTAGGGGAGAAAATGGGAAAATTTGAGGGGAAAAAAAGGGATTTTATGGGCAGAAAACGGGAAAAATGGAGAAAAAAATTGGATTTTGTGGGAGAAAATGGAAAAAAATTGAGAAAAATTTGGGAAAATTGGAGATAAAATGGGATTTTAGTGGGGGAAATGGGAAAAATGGAGAAAATTCCATAAAAATGGAATTTTAGGGGAGAAAATGGGAGGGAAAAGGGGAAAAATTGGTGAAAAAAATGGGAATTTTGGGGAGGAAATGGAAAAAAATTGGAGAAAAAAAAGGGATTTTGGGGGAGAAAATGGGAAAATTGGAGAAAAGGATTTTTAGGGCAGAAAAAGGGAAAATTTGAGGGAAAAAACCGGGATTTTAGGGGAGAAAAAAGGGGGAAAAATTGGGGAGAAAATGGGAAAAATTGGAGAAAAAAAGGATTTTAGGGAGAAAATGGAAAAAAATTCGTGAAAAAAATGGGATTTTTGGGGAGAAACTGGGAAAAATTGGTGGAAAAAATGGGAATTTAGGGAGGAAAATGGGTTAAAAAATGGGGATTTTGAGAGGAGAAATGCACAAAAAATTGGAATTTTTATCAATTTTCCCATTTTTTCCCGTTTTTGCCCCGTTTCAGACCCCCCACGGCGTGACGGTGGCCGTGGACTCACAGGAAAATGGGGGAAAATTGGGAAAATTGCTGGAAAAAAAAGGGATTTTAAGGCGGAAAAACTCAGATTTTGGGAGGAAAAATGGGGAAAAAATTGGGTTTTTTATAAATTTTCCCATTTTTTGCCGTTTTTCCCCCATTTCAGTCCCATCACGGCGTGACGGTGGCCGGGACATCGCAGGAAAATGGGGGAAAATTGAGAAAAAAAAGGGATTTTAGGGCAGAAAAAGGGAAAAAATGGTGGGGAAAAAGGGATTTTGGGGGAGAAAATGGAAAAAATTGTGGAGAAAATGGAAAAAAATTGGAGGAAAAAAGGGATTTTGGGGGAGAAAAAGAAATGGAGAAAAAATGGGATTTTTGGGGAGAAACTGGGAAAAATTGGTGGAAAAAATGGGATTTTTAGGGGGGAAAATGGCTAAAAAAATGGGGATTTTGAGAGGAGAAATGCACAAAAATTGGAATTTTTCCCTTTTTTCCCATTTTTTGCCGTTTTTTTCAACCATTCCAGTCCCCTCATGGCGTGACGGTGGCCGTGGACTCACAGAAAAATGGGGGAAAATGGGGGAAAATTGGTTAAAAAAAAGGGATTTTAGGGTGGAAAACGCGGATTTTGGGAGGAAAATTGCACCAAAAATTGGAATTTTTCTCAATTTTCCCATTTTTTCACCCATTCCAGTCCCCCCACGGCGTGACGGTGGCCGTGACATCACAGGAAAATGGGGGAAAATTGGTGAAAATAATGGGAATTTTGGGAGGAAAATGGGTAAAAAAATGGGGATTTTGGGAGGAAAAATGCACCAAAAATTGGAATTTTTAATCAATTTTCCCATTTTTTCCCATTTTTGCCCCATTTCAGACCCCCCACGGCGTGACGGTGGCCGTGGACTCACAGAAAAATGGCGGAAAATGATGGAAAATTGGTTAAAAAAAAGGGATTTTAGGGCGGGAAAACTCAGATTTTGGGAGGAAAAATGGGGGAAAAATCGGGTTTTTTATCAATTTTCCATTTTTTTGCCCCGTTCCAGACCCCCCACGGCGTGACGGTGGCCGTGGACTCGCGCGCCACGGCCGGCTCGTACATCGCCTCGCAGTCGGTGCGCAAGGTGCTGCCCATCAACCCGCGCATCATCGGCACCATGGCCGGCGGCGCCGCCGACTGCAGCTTCTGGCAGCGCCTGGTGGCGCGGCAGTGCCGCGTGCAGGAGCTGCGCAACAAGGAGCCCGTCTCGGTGGCCGCCGCCTCCAAGCTGCTAGCCAACCTCGTCTACCAGTACAAGGGCATGGGGCTGAGCCTGGGCACCATGGTGTGCGGCTGGGACAAGCGCGGGCCCGGTACTGGGGGCAGCGGGGGGAGCGGGGGGTGGGGAAAATGTGCTAGCCGCGTTTGGTGATTTGGTGGCCACGCCCTGAAAGGCACCTTTAACGCCCTCGGATTCGCTTGTGGGCTCGCCGGATTCGCTCCCCGTGGCCCAGACTGCCGAAATGCGCTTTCAGATTTGGTAGCCGCATCGGCAGATTTGGTAGCCACGCCCCAAAAATCACCTTTAACAGCCCCACATTAGCTCCTAACAGCACCAAATTCGCTCCCCATGGCCCAGACTGCCTAGATGCGCTTTCAAATTTGGTAGCCGCATCGGCAGATTTGGTAGCCACACCCCGAAATTCACCTTTAACAGCCCCAAATTAGCTCCTAACATCACCAGATTCGCTCCCCATGGTCCGAACTCTCTAAATCTGTTTCCAAATTTGGTAGCCACGTCGCCAAATTTGGTAGCCACACCTTAAAATTTGCATTTAACGCCCTCAAATTCACTTGTGACCTCGCCAGATTCACTCCCCATGGCCCAGACTGCCTAAATGCACTTTTAGATTTGGTAGCCACATTGACAGATTTGGTAGCCACACCCTGAAAGTCACCTTTAACAGCCCCAAATTAACTCCTAACATCACCAAATTCATTCCCCATGGCCCAGACTTCCTAGATGCACTTTTAAATTTGGTAGCCACATCGACAGATTTGGTAGCCACACCTTAAAATTTGCATTTAACGCTCTCAAATTCACTTCTGGCCTCACCAAATTCATTCCCCGTGCCCCAAACGCGCTAAATCTGTTTTCAAATTTGGTAGCCACATCAACAAATTTGGTAGCCACAGCTCCAGATTCGGCAGCCACATGTCCAAATTTGGCCGCCACGCCCTCAAATTCACTCCGAATGTGCTCAGAGTCACTTCTGACCACTTAAATTTGCTAGCCACACCTCCAAATGTGGTAGCCACATGCCCAGACTTGGTAGCCACATGCTCAAATTTGGTAGCCACACCCTCAAATTCACTCTAAACACCCTCAAACCAACTCCTAACCGCATAAAGTCACTAGCTATGGCCATAAAGTCACTAGCCACGTGCTCAAACTCGGTAGCCACATGCCCGAATTTGGTAGCCACACCCTCAAATCCACTCTAAACACCCTCAAACCAACTCCTAACCCCATAAAGTCACTAGCTATGGCCATGAACTCACTAGCCACGTGCCCAAACTTGGTAGCCACATGCCCGAATTTGGTAGCCACACCCTCAAATTCACTCTAAACGCCCTCAAACCAACTCCTAACCCCATGAACTCAGTAGCCACACCCTCAAACTCACTAGCCGCACCCTCAAACTTGCTAGCCACGTGCCCAAATTTGGTAGCCACACCCTCGAATCCACTCTAAACATCCTCAGAACAACTCCTAACCACCAAAACTTGCTAGCCACGGCCATAAAGTCACTAGCCACGTGCCCAAACTTGGTAGCCACATGCCCGAATTTGGTAGCCACACCCTCAAATTCACTCTAAACGCCCTCAAACCAACTCCTAACCCCATAAACTCACTAGCTATGGCCATAAACTCACTAGCCACGTGCTCAAACTCGGTAGCCACATGCCCGAATTTGGTAGCCACACCCTCAAAATCACTCTAAACGCCCTCAAACCAACTTCTAACCACTGAAACTCGCTAGCCATGGCCATGAAGTCACTAGCCACGTGCCCAAACTCGGTAGCCACATGTCGGAATTGGGTAGCCAGGCTGACCAGCCGCTCTCTTCCGCAGCCCTGTACTACGTGGACAGCGAGGGGCAGCGCGTGGCCGGCTCGGCCTTCGCCGTGGGCTCGGGCTCGGCGTACGCCTACGGCGTGCTGGACCGGGGGCTGGCCGGCCCGGTGGCCAGCGAGGCGGCGGCGTGCGCGCTGGCCCGGCGCGCCATCTACCAGGCGGCGCGGCGCGACGCGTACTCGGGCGGCGCCGTGCGCGTCTTCCACGTGGGAGCGGCCGGCTGGAGGGAGGTGTCCGAGGACAACGTGGCCCAGCTGCAGCAGCGCTACGGGGAGTGAAAATGGGGCGAAAAAACGGGGATTTGGGGCAAAAAACGGGAATAAAGGCGGAAATTTCCGGGAGTTTTGTGGTGGTTCTGTGGTTTTTCTGGGGTTTTTTTTGGGGGTTTTTTGGGGTTTATTTGGGTGATTTTTGGTGATTATTTGGGTTGGTTTGGATTATTTTTGGGTTTTTTTGGAGTGATTTTTGGGTGATTTTTGGTTTTTTTGGGTGATTTTTGGGTTTTTTTGAGTGAAGTTTGGGGGTTTTTTGGGCAATTTTTGGGTGATTTTTGGGGTTTTTTGGAGTTTTTTTTGGGTTTTTTTGGGTGATTTTTGGGTTTTTTTGAGTGACGTTTGGGGTTTTTTTGGGTGGGTTTTGGGTGATTTTTGGGTTTTTTTGAGTGACGTTTGGGGTTTTTTTGGGTGGGTTTTGGGTGATTTTTGGGGTTTTTTTGGGTGATTTTTGGGTTTTTTTGGGGGTTGGTTTGGATGATTTTTGGGGTGATTTTTGGGGGTTTTTTGGTGATTTTTGGGGATTTTTGGGGTTGGTTTGGGTGATTTTTGGGGTCTTTTTAGGTGATTTTTGGGGTTTATTTATGGTGATTTTTGGGGTTTTTTGGGTGATTTTTGGGGTTTTTTGGGGGAGATTTTGGGGTTTTGTTGAAGGTTTCTCTGAGGGTTTTTTTTTGTGGTTTTGGGTGATTTTTGCCATTTTCGGTGGAATTTGGGGCTGTTGGAGGTGTTGTTGGAGGTGTCCGAGGACAACGTGGCCCAGCTGCAGCAGCGCTACGGGGAGTGAAAAAAACGGGGCGAAAAACGGGGATTTGGGGCAAAAAACGGGAATAAAGGCGGAAATTTCCGGGAGTTCTGTGGTGGTTCTGTGGTTTTTTGGGGGTTTTTTTTGGGGTTTATTTGGGTGATTTTTGGTGATTATTTGGGTTGGTTTGGGTGATTTTTGGGGTTGGTTTGGGTGAATTTGGGTGATTTTTGGGGTTTTTTTTGGGTGGTTTTTGGGTGATTTTTGGGGTTGGTTTGGATTAGTTTGGGGGTTTTTTTTGAGTGACGTTTGGGGTTTTTTTGGGTGGTTTTTGGTGATTTTTGGGGTTGGTTTGGGTGATTTTTGGAGTCTTTTTAGGTGATTTTGGGGCTTTTTTTCGGGTGATCTTTGGTGATTTTTGAGGGTTTTTATGGGGGTGATTTTTCGGTTTTTTTATGGTGATTTTTGGGGTTTTTTGGGGGAGATTTTGGGGTTTTGTTGAAGGTTTCTCTGAGGGTTTTTTTTTTGGGGTTTTGGGTGATTTTTGCCATTTTCGGTGGAATTTGGGGCTGTTGGAGGTGTCCGAGGACAACGTGGCCCCAGCTGCAGCAGCGCTACGGGGGAGTGAAAAAAACCCGGGGGTTTTGGGGCCAAAAACGGGGATTTGGGGCAAAAAACGGGAATAAAGGCGGAAATTTCCGGGAGTTCTGTGGTGCTTTTGTGGTGTTTTTGGGTGATTTTTGGTTTTTTTGGGGGGTTTTTTGGGTGATTTTTTGGGTTTTTTTGAAGTGAAGTTTGAGGGTTTTTTGGGCGATTTTTGGGTGATTTTTGGGGTTTTTTGGGGGTTTTTTGGGCGATTTTTGGGTGATTTTTGGGGTTTTTTGAGTGACGTTTGGGGTTTTTTTGGGTGGTTTTTGGTGATTTTTGGGGTTTTTTGGGGTGATTTTTGGGGTTTTATTTGGGTGATTTTTTGGGGTTTATTTATGGTGATTTTTGGGGTTTTTTGGGTGATTTTTGGGGTTTTATTTGGGTGATTTTTGGGGTTTTTTGGGGGTGATTTTTGGGGTTTTGTTGAAGGTTTCTCTGAGGGTTTTTTTTGGTGTTTTTTGGGTGATTTTTGCCATTTTCGGTGGAATTTGGGGCTGTTGGAGGTGTCCGAGGACAACGTGGCCCAGCTGCAGCAGCGCTACGGGGAGTGAAAAAAACGGGGCCAAAAACGGGGATTTGGGGCCAAAAACGGGGATTTGGGGCAAAAACGGGAATAAAGGCGGAAATTTCCGGGAGTTCTGCGGTGGTTCTGTGGTTTTTTTGGGGGTTTTTGGGTGATTTTGGTTTTTTTTGGAGGGGTTTTTTTGGGTGATTTTTGGGTTTTTTGAGTGAAGTTTGAGGGTTTTTTGGGTGATTTTTGGGTGATTTTTGGGGTTTTTTGGGGTTTTTTTTGGGTGATTTTTGGGTTTTTTTGAGTGAAGTTTGGGGCTTTTTTGGGCAATTTTTGGGTGATTTTTGGGGTTTTTTGGAGTTTTTTTTGGGTTTTTTTGGGTGATTTTTGGGTTTTTTTGAGTGACGTTTTGGGGTTTTTTTGGGTGGGTTTTGGGTGATTTTTGGGTTTTTTTGAGTGACGTTTGGGGTTTTTTTGGGTGGGTTTTGGGTGATTTTTGGGGTTTTTTTGGGTGATTTTTGGGTTTTTTTGGGGGTTGGTTTGGATGATTTTTGGGGTGATTTTTGGGGGTTTTTTGGTGATTTTTGGGGATTTTTGGGGTTGGTTTGGGTGATTTTTGGGGTCTTTTTAGGTGATTTTTGGGGTTTATTTATGGTGATTTTTGGGGTTTTTTGGGTGATTTTTGGAGTTTTTTTCTGGGTGATTTTTGGGGTTTTTTGGGGGGAGATTTTGGGGTTTTGTTGAAGGTTTCTCTGAGGGTTCTTTTGGGGTTTTTTGGGTTTTTTTTGCCATTTTCGGTGGAATTTGGGGCTGTTGGAGGTGTCCGAGGACAACGTGGCCCAGCTGCAGCAGCGCTACGGGGAGTGAAAAAAAAACGGGGCCAAAAACGGGGATTTGGGGCAAAAAAACGGGGATTTTGGGCAAAAAACGGGAATAAAGGCGGAAATTTCCGGGAGTTCTGTGGTGGTTCTGTGGTTTTTTTTGGGGGTTTTTTGGGGTTTATTTGGGTGATTTTTGGTGATTATTTGGGTTGGTTTGGATTATTTTTGGGGTTTTTTTGGGTGGCTTTTGGGTGATTTTTGGTTTTTTTGGGGTTTTTTTTGGGTGATTTTTAGGTTTTTTTGAGTGAAGTTTGGGGGTTTTTTGGGCGATTTTTGGGTGATTTTTGGGGTTTTTTGGGTTTTTTTTGGGGTTTTTTTGAGTGACGTTTGGGGTTTTTTTGGGTGGTTTTTGGTGATTTTTGGGGTTGGTTTGGGTGATTTTTGGAGTCTTTTTAGGTGATTTTGGGGCTTTTTTTTGGGTGATCTTTGGTGATTTTGGAGGGTTTTTTTGGGGTGATTTTTGGGTTTTTTTCTGGGTGATTTTTGGGGTTTTTTGGGGGAGATTTTGGGGTTTTGTTGAAGGTTTCTCTGAGGGGTTTTTTTTTTGGGTTTTTGGGTGATTTTTGCCATTTTCGGTGGAATTTGGGGCTGTTGGAGGTGTCCGAGGACAACGTGGGCCCAGCTGCAGCAGCGCTACGGGGAGTGAAGAGGGGGATTTTGGGGCCAGAAACGGGGATTTGGGGCAAAAAACGGGAATAAAAGCGGAAATTTCCGGGAGTTTCGTGGTGGTTTTGTGGTTTTTTTGGGGGATTTTGGGGTTTATTTGGGTGATTTTTGGTGATAATTTGGGTTGGTTTGGTTGATTTTTGGGGTTGGTTTGGGTGATTTTTGGGGTTTTTTGGGGGGTTTTTTGGTGATTTTTGGGGTTTTTTGGGGTTTTTTCGGGGGTTTTTTTGGGTGATTTTTGGGGTTTTTTTGAGTGACGTTTGGGGTTTTTTTGGGTGGTTTTTGGTGATTTTTGGGGTTTTTTGGGTGATTTTTGGGGTTTTATTTGGGTGATTTTTGGGTTTTTTATGGTGATGTTTGGGGTTTTTTTCTGGGTGATTTTTGGGGGTTTTTTGGGGGAGATTTTGGGGTTTTGTTGAAGGTGTCTCTGAGGGGTTTTTTGGGGGTTTTTTGGGGTGATTTTTGCCATTTTCGGTGGAATTTGGGGCTGTTGGAGGTGTCCGAGGACAACGTGGCCCAGCTGCAGCAGCGCTACGGGGAGTGAAAAAAAGGGGCCAAAAACGGGGATTTGGGGCCAAAAACGGGGACTTGGGCAAAAAACGGGAATAAAAGCGGAAATTTCCGGGAGTTCTGTGGTGGTTTTGGGCTTTTTTGGGGGTTTTTGGGTGATTTTTTGGTTTTTTTTGGAGGGGTTTTTTGGGTGATTTTTGGGTTTTTTGAGTGAAGTTTGAGGGTTTTTTGGGTGATTTTTGGTGATTTTTGGGGTTTTTTGGGTGATTTTTGGGGGTTTTTTGGGTGATTTTTGGGTTTTTTTTGAGTGACGTTCGGGGTTTTTTTGGGTGGTTTTTGGTGATTTTTGGGGTTTTTTGGGTGATTTTTGGGGTTTTATTTGGGTGATTTTTGGGGTTTTTTTATGGTGATTTTTGGGCTTTTTTTGGGTGATTTTTGGTGATTATTTGGGTTGGTTTGGATTATTTTTGGGGTTTTTTGGGGGGATTTTTGGTGATTATTGGTTTTTTTTTTTTGGTGTTTTGGGGTTTTTTTTGGGTTTTATTGGGGGTTTTTTGGGTGATTTTTGGGTTTTTTGGGGTGATTTTTGGGTTTTTTGGGGTGATTTTTGGGTATTTTTGAGGTGATTTTTGGGTGATTTTTGGGAGAAATTTTTGAGAAAATTTGCGGAAAATCTGAGAAAATTTGGGAAAATGTGAGAAAATTTGGGGGAAAATGAAAAAATTTGGGGGAAACGTGAGAAAATTTGGGGAAAATGTGAGAAAATTTAAGGAAAATGAGGAAAATCCAGCACAAAATCCAGAAATTTTCGGGAAAAAAAATTTAAAAACTCAATTTTTTTTTTTCAATTTTTTTTTTAATTTTTTTTTTTTCCTCCTCCCTCCCCGGAGACCCCCCAAATTTTTTTTTTTAATTTTTTTTTTTTTTTTTTCCTTCCCCCTCCCCCTCCTCCACTTCCAGCCCCTCCCCCACCCCGGGAATTCCCCAAAATTCCCCCAAATTTTTTTTTTTTTTTGGGTTTTTTTTTGGGATTTTTTTCCCCCCTCCCCTCCCCCGACGCCTTTTCCAGCTCCGGCTCCACCTGCAAAAAAACAAACTCGGAATTTTTTTTTGGGGGGAAAAAAGAGAAATTTGGGGTTTTTTGTTTTTTTTTTTCCTCTCCAGGGGTGGGGGAGGGGCAGGCGGGGCCCCTCCCCCCCCCCACCCCAAATCTGGGAATTTTTTTTTTTTTTTTTTTTTTTGGGGAAAAAAAAGGGAATTTTGGGGGTTTTTAATACGGGGAGTACCAGGAGGTGGCTCTGGATCGGCCCCCTGCGGAGAGAACGGGGAGAAAAATCAGAATTTTGGGAAAAAAAATGCACCAGAACCAACCGAAACGCCCCAAAATCGGAGTGGGAACCCCAAAATTCGGTGAAAATCGGGAATTTCAGCCCAAAATTCGATGGAAATTGGGAATTTCAGCCCAAGATTTGAGGAAAATCGGGAATTTCAGCCCAAAATTTGATGAAAATTGGGAATTTCAGCCCAAGATGTGAGGAAAATTGGGAATTTCAGGCCAAAATTTGATGAAATTTGGGAATTTCAACCCAAAAAAATCCCCAAATTTGAGTGAAATGTGGGAATTTCAGCCCAAAAATATCCCAAAATTTGATGAAAATTTGGAAATTTCAGCCCGAACTCACCCGGAAACGCAAAAAAAAGCCTCGAAAAACGGCCCCAAAATGGCTTCAAAAAACCCCAAATTCCACAGGAACGACCCCAAATCCCTTCCCAAAAACTTCAACTCCTGAAAAACCCCAAAATCCTGAGAATTCACCCCAAAACTCACCTGGAAGACGCCGAAAATCACTCGCGAAACGCAAAAACCGCCCCTAAAAATGGCCCCGAAACGGCCCCAAAATGGCTTCCAAAAACCCCAAATTCCACAGAAATGACCCCAAATCCCTTCCCAAAAACCTCAATTCCCAAAAAGCCACAAAATCCTGGGAATTCAGCCCAAAATCCCACCTGGAAAACCCCAAAACTCACCTGGAAAACGGCGAAAATCACTCGCGAAAACGCAAAAAACGCCTCTAAAAACGGCCCCGAAACGGCCCCCAAAATGGCTTCAAAAAACCCCAAATTCCACAGAAATGACCCCAAATCCCCTTCCCGAAAACCTCAAATCCTGGAAAACCCCAAAATCCCGGGAATTCACCCCAAAGTCCCACCTGGAAAACGCCGAAAATCACTCGCGAAACGCAAAAACCGCCCCCAAAAACGTCCCCGAAACGGCCCCAAAACGGCTTCCAAAAACCCCAAATTCCACAGAAATGACCCCAAATCCCTTCCCAAAAACCCCAAATCCCAAAAAGCCCCAAAATCCTGAGAATTCAGCCCAAAATCCCACCTGGAAAAACCCCAAAACTCACCTGGAAAACCCCAAAACTCACCTGGAAGAACCAAAAACCGCCCCTAAAAACGTCCCCGAAACCGCCCCAAAAACGGCTTCCAAAAACCCCAAATTTCACAGGAACGACCCCAAATCCCCTTCCCAAAAACTTCAAGTCCTGAAAAACCCCAAAATCCCGGAATTCAGCACAAAATCCCACCTGGAAAACCCCCAAAACTCACCTGGAAAACCGGCGAAAATCACTCGCGAAACGCAAAAACCGCCCCTAAAAACGTCCCCGAAAACGGCCCCAAAACGGCTTCCAAAAACCCCCAAATTCCACAGAAATGACCCCAAATCCCTTCCCAAAAACCCCAAATCCCAAAAAGCCCCAAAATCCTGAGAATTCAGCCCAAAATCCCACCTGGAAAAACCCCAAAACTCACCTGGAAAACCCCAAAACTCACCTGGAAGAACCAAAAACCGCCCCTAAAAACGTCCCCGAAACCGCCCCAAAACGGCTTCCAAAAACCCCAAATTTCACAGGAACGACCCCAAATCCCTTCCCAAAAACTTCAAGTCCTGAAAAAACCCCAAAATCCCGGGAATTCAGCACAAAATCCCACCTGGAAAACCCCAAAACTCACCTGGAAAACGGCGAAAATCACTCGCGAAACGCAAAAACCGCCCCCAAAAACGTCCCCGAAACGGCCCCAAAACGGCTTCCAAAAACCCCAAATTCCACAGAAATGACCCCAAATCCCTTCCCAAAAACCCCCCAAATCCCAAAAAGCCCCCAAAATCCTGAGAATTCAGCCCAAAATCCCACCTGGAAAACCCCAAAACTCACCTGGAAAAACCCCAAAACTCACCTGGAAGAACCAAAAACCGCCCCTAAAACGTCCCCGAAACCGCCCCAAAACGGCTTCCAAAAACCCCAAATTTCACAGGAACGACCCCAAATCCCTTCCCAAAAACTTCAAGTCCTGAAAAACCCCAAAATCCCGGGAATTCAGCACAAAATCCCACCTGGAAAACCCCAAAACTCACCTGGAAAACGGCGAAAATCACTCGCGAAACGCAAAAACCGCCCCTAAAAACGTCCCCGAAACGGCCCCAAAACGGCTTCCAAAAACCCCAAATTCCACAGAAATGACCCCAAATCCCTTCCCAAAAACCCCAAATCCCAAAAAGCCCCAAAATCCTGAGAATTCAGCCCAAAATCCCACCTGGAAAACCCCAAAACTCACCTGGAAAACCCCAAAACTCACCTGGAAGAACCAAAAACCGCCCCTAAAAACGTCCCCGAAACCGCCCCAAAACGGCTTCCAAAAACCCCAAATTTCACAGGAACGACCCCAAATCCCTTCCCAAAAACTTCAAGTCCTGAAAAACCCCAAAATCCCGGGAATTCAGCACAAAATCCCACCTGGAAAACCCCAAAACTCACCTGGAAAACGGCGAAAA
The DNA here is from genome assembly GCF_024509145.1 of Vidua macroura. Lineage (NCBI taxonomy): Eukaryota > Metazoa > Chordata > Aves > Passeriformes > Viduidae > Vidua > Vidua macroura. Next base: position 5,819 of record NW_026530601.1, on the reverse strand, counting down.
TCACTCGCGAAACGCAAAAACTGCCCCTAAAAAACGTCCCCGAAACGGCCCCAAAACGGCTTCAAAAAACCCCAAATTCCAGAGAAATGACCCCAAATCCCTTCCAAAAACCCCAAATCCCAAAAAGCCCCAAAATCCTGAGAATTCAGCCCAAAATCCCACCTGGAAAACCCCAAAACTCACCTGGAAAACCCCAAAACTCACCTGGAAGAACCAAAAACCGCCCCTAAAAACGTCCCCGAAACCGCCCCAAAACGGCTTCCAAAAACCCCAAATTTCACAGGAACGACCCCAAATCCCTTCCCAAAAACCCCAAATCCCAAAAAGCCCCAAAATCCTGAGAATTCAGCCCAAAATCCCACCTGGAAAACCCCAAAACTCACCTGGAAAACCCCAAAACTCACCTGGAAGAACCAAAAACCGCCCCCTAAAAACGTCCCCGAAACCGCCCCAAAACGGCTTCCAAAAACCCCAAATTTCACAGGAACGACCCCCAAATCCCTTCCCAAAAACTTCAAGTCCTGAAAAACCCCAAAATCCCGGGAATTCAGCACAAAATCCCACCTGGAAAACCCCAAAACTCACCTGGAAAACGGCGAAAATCACTCGCGAAACGCAAAAACCGCCCCTAAAAACGTCCCCGAAACGGCCCCAAAACGGCTTCAAAAAACCCCAAATTCCAGAGAAATGACCCCAAATCCCTTCCCAAAAAACCCCAAATCCCAAAAAGCCCCAAAATCCTGAGAATTCAGCCCAAAATCCCACCTGGAAAACCCCAAAACTCACCTGGAAAACGCAAAAAACCGCCTCTAAAAACGGCCCCGAAACCGCCCCAAAACGGCTTCAAAAAAACCCCAAATTCCACAGGAACGACCCCAAATCCCCTTCCCAAAAACATCAAATCCTGAAAAACCCCAAAATCCTGGGAATTCAGCCCAAAATCCCACCTGGAAAACCCCAAAACTCACCTGGAAAACGCAAAAATCGCTCCTAAAAACGTCCCCGAAACGGCCCCAAAATGGCTTCAAAAAAACCCCAAATTCCACAGGAACGACCCCAAATCCCTTCCCAAAAACATCAAATCCTGAAAAACCCCAAAATCCTGGGAATTCAGCCCAAAATCCCACCTGGAAAACCCCAAAATCCCACCTGGAAAAACCCCAAAACTCACCTGGAAAATGCAAAAATCGCTCCTAAAAACGTCCCCGAAACGGCCCCAAAATGGCTTCAAAAAAACCCCAAATTCCACAGGAACGACCCCAAATCCCTTCCCAAAAACATCAAATCCTGAAAAACCCCAAAATCCTGGGAATTCAGCCCAAAATCCCACCTGGAAAACCCCAAAACTCACCTGGAAAACGCAAAAAAACGCCTCTAAAAACGGCCCCGAAACGGCCCCAAAATGGCTTCAAAAAAACCCCAAATTCCACAGGAACGACCCCAAATCCCTTCCCAAAAACCCCAAATCCCAAAAAGCCACAAAATCCTGAGAATTCAGCCCAAAATCCCACCTGGAAAACCCCAAAACTCACCTGGAAGAACCAAAAACCGCCCCTAAAAACGTCCCCGAAACGGCCCCAAAACGGCTTCCAAAAACCCCAAATTCCACAGGAACGACCCCAAATCCCTTCCCAAAAACCCCAAATCCCAAAAAGCCCCAAAATCCTGAGAATTCAGCCCAAAATCCCACCTGGAAAACCCCAAAACTCACCTGGAAAACGCAAAAACCGCCTCTAAAAACGGCCCCGAAACCGCCCCAAAACGGCTTCAAAAAAACCCCCAAATTCCACAGGAACGACCCCAAATCCCTTCCCAAAAACATCAAATCCTGAAAAACCCCAAAATCCTGGGAATTCAGCCCAAAATCCCACCTGGAAAACCCCAAAACTCACCTGGAAAACGCAAAAATCGCTCCTAAAAACGTCCCCGAAACGGCCCCAAAATGGCTTCAAAAAAACCCCAAATTCCACAGGAACGACCCCAAATCCCTTCCCAAAAACATCAAATCCTGAAAAACCCCAAAATCCTGGGAATTCAGCCCAAAATCCCACCTGGAAAACCCCAAAATCCCACCTGGAAAACCCCAAAACTCACCTGGAAAATGCAAAAATCGCTCCTAAAAACGTCCCCGAAACGGCCCCAAAATGGCTTCAAAAAAACCCCAAATTCCACAGGAACGACCCCAAATCCCTTCCCAAAAACATCAAATCCTGAAAAACCCCAAAATCCTGGGAATTCAGCCCAAAATCCCACCTGGAAAACCCCAAAACTCACCTGGAAAACGCAAAAAACGCCTCTAAAAACGGCCCCGAAACGGCCCCAAAATGGCTTCAAAAAAACCCCAAATTCCACAGGAACGACCCCCAAATCCCTTCCCCAAAAACCCCAAATCCCAAAAAGCCACAAAATCCTGAGAATTCAGCCCAAAATCCCACCTGGAAAACCCCAAAACTCACCTGGAAGAACCAAAAGCCGCCTCTAAAATCGTCCCTGAAACGTCCCCAAAATGGCTTCCAAAAACCCCAAATTCCACAGAAATGACCCCAAATCCCTTCCCAAAACCCCAAATCCCAAAAAGCCACAAAATCCTGAGAATTCAGCCCAAAATCCCCACCTGGAAAAACCCCAAAACTCACCTGGAAAACCCCAAAACTCACCTGGAAGAACCAAAAACCGCCCCTAAAAACGTCCCCGAAACCGCCCCAAAATGGCTTCCAAAAACCCCAAATTCCACAGGAACGACCCCAAATCCCTTCCCAAAAACTTCAAATTCTAAAAAGTCCCCAAATCCCGGGAATTCAGCCCAAAATCCCACCTGGAAAACCCCAAAACTCACCTGGAAGAACCAAAAACCGCCCCTAAAAACGTCCCCGAAACGGCCCCAAAACGGCTTCAAAAAAACCCCAAATTCCACAGGAACGACCCCCAAATCCCTTCCCAAAAACATCAAATCCTGAAAAACCCCAAAATCCTGGGAATTCAGCCCAAAATCCCACCTGGAAAACACCAAAATCCCACCTGGAAAACCCCAAAACTCACCTGGAAAACGCAAAAATCGCTCCTAAAAACGTCCCCGAAACGGCCCCAAAATGGCTTCCAAAAACCCCAAATTCCACAGGAACGACCCCAAATCCCTTCCCAAAAACCTCAACTCCCAAAAAGTCTCAAAATCCCGGGAATTTCCCCCAAAATCCCACCTGGAAAACCCCAAAACTCACCTGGAAGAACCAAAAACCGCCTCTAAAAACGGTCCCCGAAACCGCCCCAAAATCGCTTCCAAAAACCCCAAATTCCGCAGGAAGGCCCCCAGAGCTCCCCCGGCCCCCAAAATCGGGGTTTTTTTGCCCCAAAGCTGACCTGTATCCCCGCGCCCGGGGCCGGGCGTAGCCGCTGTAGAAGCGGGAGCGGGCGGAGCCGTATCCCCCCCCCCGCCCCCGGAAGCGCCCCCCGGGGGAAGCCGCGGTCGGTGCTGCTGATCCCGGGGCGGTTCGTCCTCTTGGGGATCACCTTTTGGGGGCAAAAAACGGGGATTTTGGGAAAAAAAGGGGAAAAAATGGGGAAAATCGGGTGAAAATTTGGGGAAAATCGGTGAAAAAACGGCGAAAATCGGTGGGAAAATGGCGAAAATAGGAAGGAAAACGTGGAAAATGAAGGGTTAATTAAGGTTTGTGCTCTTGGGGATCAGAATTTGGGGGGAAAAACGGGGATTTTGGGAAAAAAAAGGGGAAAAAATTTGGGGGAAATCGGTGAAAAAAGGTGAAAAATCGTGAAGAAACGGCGAAACTCAGTGAAAAAATGGCGAAAATAGGAAAGAAAAATGGGGAGAATATGAGGGAAAATAAAGGGTTAAATGAAGTTTGTCCTCTTGGGGATCACCTTTTGGGGGGGAAAAACGGGGATTTTGGGAAAAAAAAGGGGAAAAAATGGGGAAAATCGGTGAAAATTTGGGGAAAATCGGTGAAAAAACGGCGAAAATCGGTGAAAAAATGATGAAAATAGGAAAGAAAATGTGGAAAATGAAGGGTTAATTAAGGTTCGTCCTCTTGGGGATCAGAATTTGGGGAGAAAAATGGGGATTTTGGGAAAAAAAAGGGGAAAAAATGGGGAAAATCGGTGAAAAAAGGGGAAAATCGGTGAAGAAACGGCGAAAATCGGTGAAAAAAATGGCGAAAATAGGAAGGAAAACGTGGAAAATGAAGGGTTAATTAAGGTTCGTCCTCTTGGGGATCACCTTTTGGGGGCAAAAACGGGGATTTTGGGAAAAAAAAGGGGAAAAAATGGGGAAAATCGGTGAAAATTTGGGGAAAATCGGTGAAAAAAACGGCGAAAATCGGTGAAAAAATGGCGAAAATAGGAAGGAAATGTGGAAAATAAGGGGTTAATAAAGGTTTGTGATCTTGGGGATCAGAATTTGGGGAGAAAAATGGGGATTTTGGGAAAAAAAAAGGGGAAAAAATGGGGAAAATCGGTGAAAAAACGGCGAAAATCGGTGGAGAAATGGCGAAAATCGGTGGGAAAATGATGAAAATAGGAAGGAAAATGTGGAAAAGAAAGGGTTAATTAAGGTTCGTCCTCTTGGGGATCAGAATTTGGGGGGAAAAACGGGGATTTTGGGAAAAAAGGGGAAAAAATTTGGGGGAAATAGGTGAAAATTTTGGGAAAATCGGTGAAAAAACGGCGAAAATCGGTGGGAAAAATGGAAACAAAATAAAAAAAAATTAGAAAAAAAATGGGAAAAATTCAGGAAAAAAATCAGGAGAAATCAGGGAAAAATCAGGAAAAAAAAATCAGAAAAAAAATTAGGATAAAACTAGGAAAAATCAGGGAAAAAATCAGGATAAAATTAGGATAAAACTGGGAAAAATCAGGAAAAAAATCAGGAAAAAAATCAGGGGAGAAGATCAGGGAAAAATCAGGAAAAAACGAGGAAAAAATTGGGAAAAATTGAGAAAATTAAGAAAAAATGCAGGCGAATGGGGAGAATCAGGAAATTGGGAAAATTTGGGGGGAAATTTGGGGGGAATTTTGGGGGATTTTGGGGGAATTTAGGGGGAATTTGGGGGATTTTGAGGGAATTATGGAGGATTTTTGGGGAATTTTGGGAATTTTGAGGGAATTTTGGGGGATTTTGGGTGAATTTTGGGGAATTTGGGGAGAATTTGGGGGGAATTTTGGGGGATTTTGGGGGGAATTTGGGGGAATTTTGGGGGATTTTGAGGGAATTTGGTGGAATCTGGGGGAATTTTGGGGATTTTGGGGGGAATTTGTGGGATTTGGGAGAATTTGGGGGGAATTTTGGGGGATTTTAGGGGTATTTTGGGGGATTTGGGGGGAATTTGTCGGATTTTGGGGGGTTTTGGGGGATTTTTTGGGGACTTTGGGGGGATTTTGGGGGAATTTGTGGGACTTTGAGGGAATTTGGGGGACTTTGGGGGGATTTTGGGGTTTTTTTTGGGGGGGATTTGGGGGGGTTTTGGGGAATTTGTGGGATTTTGGGGGAATTTTGGGGGAATTATGGGGTGAATTTTGGGGAATTTGTGGGATTTTGGGGGGAATTTGTGGGAATTCGTGGGATTTTTGGGGAATTTGTGGGAATTTGTGGGATTTTGGGGGGTTTTGGGGGGGGTTTTTTGGGTGAATTTGGGGGATTTTGGGGGAAATTTGGTGGAATCTGGGGGATTTTGGGGGCATTTTGAGGGATTTCGGGGGGAATTTGGGGGAAATTGTGGGATTTTGAGGGAATTTAGGGGAATTTTGGGGGATTTTGAGGGAATTTTTGGGAATTTTGTGGTAATTTTGGGGTAATTTTGGGGATTTTG